>NW_014569594.1:691620-732816 GCF_001313835.1 Polistes canadensis
TTTTTTTTTTTTTTAATTATCAGAACCAATGTCCTCGTCAGTTTAGTCAATTATTTGTTTTCGTTTCACTTTGTGGAAGACGAGCGCATTGCACTACTACTTTGCACCGAAAGTCATCACCCCCTCCCCTCCCCCCGCCCTCGCCCCCCATGCATATCGCGTTTTTCTCTTCCTATATATTTTTCTTCTTCTTCTTCTTCTTCTTCTTTTTTCTCTTTATTCGTTTCCATTTTGTTTTCTTTCTTTAAAACCTTTCTCTTTCTCTATCATTCGATCAATATGGTAAGCTTAAAAAAATAAAAATAAAAAAAAAAATTATAACAAAACGAGAAAGAGGAAGTATACCACTACGCATCTTGAGATTCTCGATTTAGTATCCGTTTCGTACACATCATCATCATCATGATTATCATCATTATCTCGCGTTGCTCGTTGTATCTTCGAACTTGATTATCAATCATCCTCACCAATCTCATCGTCATCGGCATCTTTCGTTTTTTGTCGAAAAAAAAACGAACGAACGAACGAAGGATCGATGGAAGGATCTGCGAGACAAAGGATTGAAATGTTTTACGAAGAATTGCATTCATAAATATCGTTCGCCGAGATCGGGTTGTGATCCACCCCCTTCCCCCTTCCAGGTTCGGTCGGTTTAATTATGACGACGATGACGACGACGACATCGATGTCATCATCATTGGATCAATTTATCGATCACCGGCAGGAATAAACGAAATCTGCATTTAAGGAAAATTAACTATGGGACCACTTGGCCGGGTCACGTTGCTCGGTTTGCTTCGTCGATTCATGTTTATACCGCCGACACTTGGGCATCATCGTCATCTGGAACATTTCGAAAATATATTAAAGAAAGTTTCATTTCGATCAATATCGAACGCGTTTAAAAAAATCATTTTCTTTTTTTTTTTATTTATATATTTCTTTTCTTGTTGCATTTTATTTTCTAAATTTTATTTGCTACGATCATTTTTTCTAACACTAAACCTATCACCGCGGTCCTGTATAATTTGTGAAAATGAATTTGGGGGTGAACCAAAAGTTGTGTTGTTTCGGATATAATGCAATTTTTTTGTTTCTGTTTAAATCAATAAAATTAATTTTCTATGCAAGTGAGATATTTCATTTAAAAAAATGCACGAACTTTTTTTGGTATACCTTTGATAATTACACATCATTCGTTTTTAAATAAAAGAAAATATTTTGTTCGTCGTTTAATTGGATACAAATGTCATTCTATATTAAGATATATGTAATTTGATGATAGGTTTAGCGTTAAAATTCATTCAAACGTGATCGAAAAAGAGTGAAATCGATTTTCTCTTTTTTTTTTTTGGATTTAGAATAAAATAAGATTTTTCATAAAAAATAAGATTTAGATAGAATCGAGATGTTAGGATCGTGGATAGTGTGATTAGGATAAAAGACGTGCAAGTTGGGCGCAAGCAAGCGAGCCATGCCGCGTTATAATAATCACGCAAGAGTAGAACAAAACGTTGCGTCAAATTTTCTAAATTTATATACAGGGTTTATTATCCGGACGAGTGGTACAACAACCTAAAATAATGGCTGATTTTATATGTAAGAAAAAAAAAGAATAATAATAAATAAATAAAATAAAAAATAATATTAGTTTCATTTGCACTGTGTTTTTTAAGAATAAATTGTATTTGTAAATTCTTATTTTTCTGTTAATTCTAAAATAGACTTGCAATAAACGCATAAATCCTACGACATTGCAAAATTTCTAATTAAATTGTCGTTCATTAAATAATAAAATTATTAATTCGTTTTAATTTTTAAATATTCACTTCTGATTATATTTTCTGCTAAAAAAAAAGAACAATTTGTTAAATTATAATAATATTACGTCATTTGGTAATACGTTTTAAATTTCAAATTATTATCCACCTAGTAATACTTGATGATGATTCGGAAACCGTTGTAATAATCAGCTGCTGTTGTTCCGTTCTTGTTCACAGTTCGACTGATAAAAACAAACTAAATAACGGAGAAATAAATCGTACAATTAAAGAAGACAAAAAGTAAACATTGCAGAAGACAATGTATACAAAGTATTTCTAAACTGATTTTGAATTAATTTTCGATTATGATCTTTGCAGAAATTGTTTAGTTTTCCTAATGAACTGTAATTTTGTTCAATGTAAGCGTACTTTTTCACAAATAATTTTACATAAAAAGGTTACTCCTTTTTTTCAACTTAATATTGCATATAAAATCAACCCTAATTTGTATATACCAACCATCCGGAAACATCCTGTATTATCAGTAATATTTCGAATAAAATATCTCGTTGTTTTAGACAACACTCACGTGGATGCGAATTTTTATATTTTCGCGATAACTTCGATACGAAGCCAGCAGAAATATGCAGAATGTGAATGACGATTTTATTAAAGAAATAATTCATTCAATCTCTTCGATGAAGAAGAAGAATGAGAAGGAGGAGGGGGTGTGAACGATGCGAGTATGAATACAAAAAAATATTTGTGAAAAATATCCATAAACGAGATGCTTTCTTTTTTTTCGATGGGATGCAATGGTGTACGATGCTCAAACAACACACAAAAAATAACGAATAAACATAAACAAAAAATGAAATCTCTCGTTAATGATAACGAGTTATGACAAGCAGCAGCATTTTGCTAGTGTTGACAATTTTTAACACACTTTTCTTTCAGCAAGGAATTATTTACAACCGAACGAATGAATCAGTCGTTCGAATGATACACGATGTCAATCACACATTAAAAAACATAATCTTTAGAAATAATAGGATTAATCTTCGATAGATTGATATAATTAATAATAATAATAATATTAAGACGATGACTATAACTATTAATTCACCTTTTCCATAAATATATAACTTTAACGAATCTGTTCGATAATTAATGGAACAAAATGAATGATCATATAACAGTGACGTAAACTGAAGAAGTTCGTGAAACGTAATCGGAGGGTAACCTTGCAAACGAATAGAAACGAGAAAAAAAATGTCAAAAGTAAAATTCGCGAACAGAAAAAAAAAAGAAAAATAAATTTAATACTTATTTTATAACATACACTGAAACCACCCCTCTGAAATTATGTTTACGTAATTTGAAACATTCACCTGTATTATTGACGTAGCAAATAATTAAATTACGTTTCTTAAGTTTCTTATCTCAATATTTACCACAATGAATGCTCGTATCGTCTCGCTGATGCTTTGTTAATACCACATACATATATATAAATAAATAAATAAATAAATATATGTATATACATCGCAATATGCAATAATCATTGTAAGTAATTATCAAGTGCAATTGACAATCAGACTTGATATCATCTATCAGACAAGCCCAAAGCATCTCTCTAAAAAAATCTACGAAACAAACTACGAGAATTCAATCAAATTCCATCATCGTCAAAAGGGCGTGAAAATGATAAACGAAACGTCATTTTTTTCATTGCCCTCTGTCCTTTTCCGTATTTTCAAAGTTACCCTCTTCCGTTGTAATGGCTCTGAAAAATGTCTCGTCTCTGAGGAAGAAAATCGAACACTATGTCACGAGTAAGATGAAAAAGGGAGGGAGGGAGGGAAGGAAGGGGAAAGAGTAAAGGTTGAAAGAAGATAGAAATGTTGGTGATGACGAATTGTATCGTCTTATGTAAAGAATAGTAAGAGAAAGAGATAAAGAGAGAGAAAGAAAGAGAGAATTATGAAAGTGAGAATGGAAGAGTGAAAGAGAGAAATAGAAAGAGAGAAAGAAAGAGAAAGAAAGAGAGAACGAATGTACACGTTTACACATACATTCAGATAACTCGTTATACTTACATACTTATTATCATCTTAAGTAAAAAAAAAATAATTAAGTTAACTTCCTATAGGATGAGAGAGAAAGTAGTACGAAAATAAAAAAATGATAGGCTATATGTGTGTAAAATTCGTGTGTGTAACTCAATAAATACGTAACTCATGGCGTACTACGCGAGTAAAAAAACAAAAAAAAAAAAACAAAGAAGAATCATTTTATATACTCGAGAGTAAAGAGAGTTGAAACGTAATCTAGTCACGTAGGGAATGCAAATGTTTGTTTTCTTTTGGTTGCATATATAATATACAATACATATAAATAATATAATGTAATACTAACGAAAAAAAAAAAAGAAAAAAAAGAGAAAGAAAGAGAAAGAGAGAGAGAAAAAGAGAGAGAGAGAGAGAGAAAGAGCCGCGAAAGAAGAGGGTACGAAATATATTATTTCGATAGTGTGTGTTGTGTTGGGTGTAGTAGTAGTACCATCTTCGTGATCGGTCCTATATGTGACTCCTTCGTGGCTGTGAGCACGACCAAGCCTGTGTAATCTTGCCATCTGTGCTGCAACTTTGTATGCAGGTGGTTGCCGGCATTGACTACCACCCCCCATGCCACCCAGGCCAATGGCGGCTCTCATAGATGATGCATTAGACGAAGTCATCCCCCCCGTCATGGATGATGTTAGGTTTGTCATAATGGTCGTTGTCCCTGCACTTGGTGGGCCCTGGACGACTCCGGCCAAACCGGAACCTGAAAACCCTCGACTTTCTTTCTCTCGATTCTCACACCACCAATAAAGAAACAACACCAACAACAACACGCAAAAACCTACGGAAGGGATTCCCTATATATATATATATATATATATATCATTTTTCCTTCACACATGTATAATATATATATATAATTTTTTTTTGTTTTTTTTTTCTTTTCTTTATTCTATACACCCCCTTCCACCCTACCCCTTTTGGAAGAACCACGTCGAATCGTCGAACAAATTCGCAATCGAGATTCGTCGATCCGTCTAAAAGCGAGTGTTTCTCTTCCCACAAAACAATTCGTTCTTTTTTTACTTTGTTAATTGTTTTTTTTCTTTTACTACATTTATTACGAGAAAAAGTTAGAAATTGATTGGAAAAAATGTATTAATTATATTATATTTCATACACGAAAATGTGTCAATCGTTTAAGTACTTTATTTGGCCGAAACACAATTGCGTATTCTATTCAATGATATTTTAATCAACAAAATATATATTATTGAAATAATTCAAATCATCGTAGAAGAGAATAATCACGCTAATTCGGGATCGAAATTAGGAATATAAGCGCGTGGGGTTAATTTATATAAACCACCAACGCTCGCCACGATTCCCACCGTTGTGTCCGATGATCAAAACGAGAAAGAGGAAAGAGATAAAACAGAGAAAGGGAGAGAAAGAAAGTGTAAGTAAGAGAAAGAGAGAGAAACAGAGAAAGAAAGAGAGAGAGAGAAAGATATACACAGAAGAAAGAAAAGAGAAGTGACAAATAAGACGAGGAAGGAGACCAACAACGCGTCTAAGGAAAAAACCGTTCTCCACATGAATTAGTACCCTGAAAAGAAGCCTTCGTATTCAGTTAAGATAAACCGAACAAATAAATAACATGCAATACGTACAGGTAAAACAGTGAATTAACGCGAATCCAACACTTTACATTCGTATAAAGATAATAATAACGCAATCCACAACACAGCACGCAAGCATCCCACATAATATACACGTAAAAAGCAATGCGACAAATGCACACTAATTATACATTCCTAAGGTAATTTAAATGTTATCATACAAAAGTATAATTAATTCGTTACGCAAAAGCCATTATACTAAACTATCCTTTATTTTTCTTAAACTTAGATTCTCGTATTATTACGATACACGCTAAACAAAATTATCGGCTCTTCGTAAAATAAAAGAAAACACAATTATTATTATTTTCGTTTATGATAATGATATCATCATTGGAACTCGTTGAAAATTTTTTATCTTTGAGTTATTGAAAATTAAAAAGAGAAATTCGAGCCGACGTATTCGTTGCGATCATCGTAACGATTTATTTGACATGAAAAATATGCATGGTATTGAAAGAAAATGAGAAAGAGAAAGAGAGAGAGAGAGACATAAATAGAGATACAGAGAGAGAGAAATATAAAAAGAAAGAGAAGAATTTAGTTGTTGAGAATAAAGATAAGCGATAGCAGCAGTGACCGAGAGTTAGCAGGTAAACGCACAGCAAACTCACCTTGAGGGGGTTGGGGTTCGTGATGGTGATGATCGTGATAATGTTGGTGATGATGATGATTGTGGTTGTGATTCTGGTTGTGGTTGGCAGGAAGCGGAGGTAACACTGCTACAGCGTGAGGAAACGGTGGAGCACCACCTCTCATAATTGACCCTGCACCATAGACAGAGGCCACATACGATATTTTTTTTTGTCTGCTATTTTATTTCGAAACATTTATTTATTTTTTCTTTTCTTTTCTATTTTTTTCTATTCTTTCCTCTCTTTCTCTTCAAAATTACAAATCTCTTTATTTGTTCTTTGGAATTTTGTGGATATGTACACACAGGTAGTATTTTATATATATATATATATGTTACCGTCATAGCAGGAAATCCGCCATTGCTAGTAATTCCTTCAAATTTGCAGCATCGCATTCTTTGCCATTTTATGAACCTTTTCAGATTGATTTATAACTCGATATGGTGTTCTACGCGTAGAGAAAAGAGTGTACTTTAATTTAATATAAGTTTTATTAAAATCTATTCACTTTTAGTATACAAAATATTGACCAAAACTTTTCAAAGAAATTGCAAAGATGCACAATTTACAGCATTGCATTTTCTGACAATGCCGGGGAATTATTAGCAAATTAAGATTTTCGGCTATGACGGTAATATATATAATATACAGTGGATATATTTACACAAATAGATGACGGAAGCATGAGAGACATTTTGTTGGTAAGCAAATATAATAAAGAAATAAAATGACCGTGTCCTTTTTTTTCTTTTTTTTTTTTAACATTTACCGGAATGAAAATAACAAGATAATGTATATAATATGTTACAAGATATGATTATTTTTCCGAATGCGTTTTTTTTTTGCTATACAAAAGCTTAATGTCTGTGTAAATAATATTTGTGATTAAAATAAAAATAATTAATATTAAGCTGTGAAAAAGCAAAACGATTTTACACGCAAGCGATGAAATGTTCAATTGAAAATGATCGTAATTAAAAATAAATATGCGAATGTACAAGCGGCTCTGCACGTTTTCTTATTTACGTGTTCTTCTACCGAAACTTAAGATAGAACAATGTTCAAGAATAAACTATCGTCAAATTTACAAGCATATTTTTAAAAACTATATAAAATATTGAAATTATATATTCTATTCAAACTTTTGTTTCTCGTCTAAGAAAGATGCAATTTTTTTTTAAGAAATTTGATTTAAAAGGAGAAAAACAAAATTGTTGAGAACAATTCGAGAAAGCATGCTTTTAATACAAAAAAAAAAATATATATATATATATACATACAAGACTTACGTTTATTTTCGGATCATTTCATTTCCATATAAATCAGACGTAGAAAACGAACTTGTAAATTTGATGATAAAAGATTTGGAAAAAAAAAAATAATAATAATAATTATAAATTCTATATACAAAAATATAATACACATATGTTAGACGATCGACTTTTACGCGAAGGTGATTTGAATGAAAATGAACGGCCATGGGACACACGTTTCTTCGAAATCAAAGCTCGGTTAGATAATTTCAAATTCGACGAAGGTTGTTGTTCGTTAAACAAAAGGAAATAGTTTCGACAATGGGATAAAAAAAACGAACACATTTAAAACGATCGACAATTAATTTGAAAATGACAACTTTTTTTTTCTACGTATCATTCGCGTTTATTCGACTGTTACACGTGTCCGCACGTACAACGAACTTAAAAAAAACCGTTTCATTAATAAACGCGAGATAAAATTAGTATTCAAACGTGAGAATCAAAATATTGAAAAAGAAATAAGATTCATTTAAAATATTTCTAAAGTTCCGTGTGTGTGTAATTGTTACAACAAAACGTTCCAACCTTTTTTATACACGTTTCATCAAATAATATATATATAAATGCAAAACACGTGTAGTTACAGCGAATTCGCGCAACGAATGATTTATTTATTTAAAACAAATTTACTATGGGGGCGGGAGGGGGGTAGAGAGAGGAAAAAAGAGAGCAATTTATTGGAGTACGAAAATTGTTGATATAAAAACATAATAAAAATAAATTAATAATAATAACAAAAAATATATAAGATGAAAAAGACTTATTTAACACAGATAGACGACATCATTTTACGCTTATTACGTACACACTACCGACCAAAAGTTTTGGGTACGTCTACTGGCATTTCTATTACACACTTATATACAATCATCCTAATTTTATTAACCTTCCTTTATTCTTACACATATTTTATATAACTTTACTGTTATCCCTCAAGTAGTAAAAAAGAAAAAAAAGAAAATAAACTCACGCAACAATATTCCAAATACTATTTACGAGATCACATAAAAATACTTTAAACGTTCAGCTTCAACCCTTATTTTTTTTTTTACAAATATTAGATTGTCTTCTCACAATCGGTTGACACGCAGTACCCAAAAACTTTTGTCCAACAATAGTATATAAAAAATTACGTAGGATATATTATACAGAAAAAAAAACACACGCATACAATAGAAACGTCAAAGTAAAAAAGTGAAACGTTAAAAATAAAAAAAGGGGGAGGTTGGGACGGGGCAGGAGAACCGTTAGAGAGAAATATAATAATACCGGGTGGTTAAATAAGTCTCTCTCTCGTCTAAATAAGGAGAACAATTTCGACAAAGAACTAATTGATCTTTTATGAATACTTATAATATACTCACTACACGATGCTACGTAATGGAGGACGATAAAGAAGTCACGACGAGCACAGGATTCGTTCGGCTTCTTCCTTATCACGTTAAAATTACGTACCTTGCATGGCGGAATGCCGTCTTTGTGGTGGTGGTGGACTCCCACCTGCTTCTACGCTGCTTCCACTATGGCTGTCCAGTTGAGTACTGTGACCGCTATCACTGCTCGTCACTGAACCTACACACACGTCCCCAAGACACTTCCATCACTTAACACGTTCGAAAAATCCAAGTCTCGTCCCGCTGCGGCCGCTGAACACGCTCATTTTTCTTTTTCATAATTTTTCTTTTCTTTTCTTTTCTTTTCGCATAGATTTGATTTTGCATTGATTTTTTTTCTCTCTATTATCTTATCGAATTAAATTTTCTCGAAGGAGGGAAAGAGGGGACGAAGGGAGGGCCCGTCAATCACGCGATCTTCTGCTAAAAGCTATTATTATTATACTAATCTAAGCTCTAAGTAATAAAACTAAGAATAAGAATAAAAAGAGGTAGAAACACAAAGCTCGTTCGAGAGGATCTTTCGATTATTTTTGCTCGACAAACTAAAGAAAAGACTACTTTTCTAAATATTTGTAAAATAATTCGAGAGAAGGGAGAGAGAGATAGAGAGAGATTATTAAACTTGATTAATAACTAATTAATCAATATAACAAGTGCTACGTAATGTAGAAAATAATGGATATATAAATACTCATCGGTGAGATCTCAAAGTTGTTTCTCTCGTTTAATAAAGTGTTGAAGTAGATAAAAGCGCGTGCCTCTCATCTCAAATAATTTTTCCATCTCCTGGAAACGAACGAAAGACGTAAATTCACGCGATTTTCTTCGTATGTCCCATGGTCAAAAAAAAAAAAAAAAAAGAAAGAAAGAAAGAAGAAGAAGAAAAATCAGGAAAGATGGGAAGTGGTAGGAGAAAAGATGGGAGAGGTGTAAGGAAAAGATAAAGAGAGAAAGAAAGAATTTTGGGATTCGAATAGAAAATAATTTCTTCTTTGGAATGTGAGGATCTTTTGTTTAAAGGTGATTTTGATTACCTAACAAACGGCTGATCGATAAAAGCGCGAGAGCTACGGTAATAAATACGGCATAACAATATGCGTGTGTATATATGAATATAATAAACTAAATAACATGGAACACACATTTATGAATTGCGTAAACGGCTGTGCAGCGTGCAGACAAAATGGAGACTTTTTTTTTCTCATTTACGAGACCTGACCAAGTGTACGTTACGAGCAATGATAAGGTGCGTGGATGGTTATGTCGCGAGATGCATGCCCGTGATATATATGTGTGTTTATATATATATATATATCGTGTAAAATAGCAACTTCTAATCTAAATTGTCCAAACTTGTATTTTCGTCCTAACTCATTGGAGAAACTTTCATATATGTATGTGTGTGTATATATATATTATATACCGATTCGCTCGTTTTCTATGCTTCTACTACCTTAGATATCGTTAATGTATGTTAGTTTAATTTTGGTTTTAACCATAAACTCAATTAACAATTTTATTATCATAATTAGAAATAAACGAGATAATTAGTTTCTCAAAATAATTCCAACGCAATTACAAATTATAGACGTGTTGTTGTTGTTATTATTATTATTACATTAAAAGCTGCCTCGAGCGAAAGCGATGTAATAATGTAATTATACATACGAGGTAAGCGAAAAGAGAAGAAATCACAACTTTGGACAGTCGTGATTAGAAAAATTGCCTAAGGTATGAAATAAAAACGCACGACATGAAAAAGTTCGATTAGCGTGAAAAAAGAAAAAAATAGAAAAATATAACGTCTACTTTGCTAATACTTCTCGGCAGCATCTCGTTCAAAACCATTCGAAGTGAATAACGATGGATACAACTTACCGCTCGTTAACGTTTTCCGTAACGGTTGAAGATTACTCAGACTTGTGACACTGCTACTCTCGGCACTGAGATCGACGGGGGGTGGTAAACTCGAAGGAGTATCGCTGTGCGATCTTTCGTGCATCGGAACTCTACTACCGGAACCGACTCTTCTCGGTGCACCAGGACTCGGCTCCAATCCGCTAGAATGCAATGCCAATCCAGGTACTGGGAGGGGTGGTGGACAATGTTTAGGTTGGTACGGTCGAGTTTTGTGAGGATCTGAAAGAGCCAACATTTTTCTTACTGCCTGGGGTGAGGCAGCTCCGAACTTTGTACCTGAGAAAAAGATACGTTTCATTCAATTCCGAATAACAATAGTTGACTCATCAATATTTGAATAATTTATAAACATATATGTAAGTAAAGAAACATTTATAACGATTTGTACAAACAACCGACCTTGTATACTCTTTCTTCCCTCGCTTGTGCTGCTGGCACTACTCGTCGTTGAAAGCGTAGGAGAAGGATGCCTTCTCCCTCGGCTTCCAGTGAGTGGTACCGCCGCAGCCATTGCTACAGCACCAGCATGAGGTTCGCAATCGACGGAAAGACCGTGCAATCGTTCCTCGTCAGTAATTACTTTCATGTTCGCAAGATACGCCTTTACTCTTCTAACCATTTGTGCTTCTTCGAACATTTTTTTCGGATTCGGTGCAGCGGCCGATTTCTTACGTCGTTTCACCGTTGCCGTTTGACCACCTACGCGTTTTCGCAAATTTTATTATAGATACTTCTAACAACAACATGACATTAACGTTTACAATTTTCTTCATCTAGATTGTTTATCTGCTGTACCTTGATTACCCGTTGTCATTTGATTCAAAGCTACCATAGCGGAACTCGGTGGCTGGCCACCTCTTTCCAACATAGTCAACAAATCGTACGGAGACGAACACATATTCGTCAAAGTTCGAACCTCCTTTGCGATCATTCTAAGCTTTTCGAAATTCACTAAGCTTTCTACTCTGGAATCGTTACCCAGATGAATAAAAGTCAAATCTTTTTTGACTACGGGATAGAAGGGTATCTAATTGTCACACAAAAATACAATCGATTAAATATAACGCAACAACGTTTTCATACAAATATTTTCAAAATTTATAATAATAATAATAATTGCTTACGATTGGTGGTTGCGTTTGTTCGGATGCTACTAGTTGACGATATTTACTCATGTTACGACTAGGATCCATTAACTCCTGTAAATCACTAAATAATCTCTGATATTTACTTGGCAGTTTTTCCCAAGATGCTCTCAACCTTGACACTGCACCATGACCCAGACCAGATACAATTGCGAACATTGAATTAAAATTTTTACATTCTTTGCATTGACCTTAGAAAATCAGAAAAATCAATTGAAACGAGGATTCAAATTACACGCATAATAAGTCTACAGTATTTCTACAAGATTGATAATAAACTTACGAGCTATTTTTATAAACTGTTTAATAATCTTGCTACGACGCACAAGATTATGCTCGGAACACACTTCCGTAACGACCCAAAACATTTCTCTATTGACTAGCTCCGCGAATTGACTGAGCATTGGTATTCCGTACCTGCTCTTTAATTCAAATAAGTCGTCCACATATTCTGTAGATTCAATTTGTCTGTAAAAAATAACGATGACGTTGACATATTAAAAAAGAAAAAAATACATTGAACGCGTAACACAATACATGCACCAGAAATGAAATTTCTATGTTTTAAAAATTACAATATAAACAGGGCTTCTTTGCGCATGGATCACAACCCCGTATTGAATCGCCAGGATTGCAGCATCCTTTAGAAAAAATTTAAAATTCATAAAAAACGCAACGACTGAAAATTCATTCAAAATCAATTTGGTAACACTACACGGATGATATGTCTGCGAGTTTATGATACTGAAAGAGTAGATAGTATGTAAAATCTGTATCCAGGGTCGCAAATATATTTGCTCGAATAAATTATTAGGTCGACAAGTAGAAAAGTTTGAAATACTCTGCTATTGAAAAGAGAACGAAAAAGTTACAATTATTTTATTTTATTTTATTTTATTCATTCAAAATTTCACGAAAAGCCAACATAGAAAAAATTTAACCGAACAAGATTTATTCACTAAATTAACGAACCGTATCTCTTTGAACATGTGAACTTAAATTGAAAAATTCGATAAACGATGACGTACGACTTTCAATGTACCAAATGAATATGCATAGTTACATTTTTTTTAACGTTTCCACGATTGTTAAATGTATATGCGTTAAAAATCATCAAAGCTTCAAAAACGGCGTCTAAAGAAATTTCATTTCAATCAAAAAGAAAATTAATAAATAAATATCACTCACCTAAATATACTAAAATCCTGTAGAGTTAACTGGATAGCTACCTCCACGGCATTTAATTGTAGAAAATGTACTTGAGATTCACGGATAAGTTCCGGCGCTTGTTCATCCGCTACCAAAGTTTCGGATATACCATTAGTCTTTAAATAATAACGCGAACTTAAACCAATTCTTTCAGCTAGATTTTGCAATTGTTCTGGTAATCTACGCTGCTTTATCATACCACCCTCGCCAACACTCACTTCCGCTAAAGAGAAATTCGAACTACTTTCAGTGATACCAAACTCTTGTAATGCGAGCATCACCACCTTAAATTAAACAAAACAGAACATAAATGAATAACGGATATTAAATCTAATCGCAATTAAACATGTGATGTTCTTTTTTTTCGTAAATTAAATTACCTCGTGCGCCGTTGTTTCTTTATGAATGAGAAGATATTTACAAGTTTGATCAGCCTTGTAAACCTTTAATACGTGTTCCGGATAATCCGGTGCTCTAAGATCGTCGTAACAGTACAATGATGTAAGATCGGGATTACTTTTCGAGTGATAAAGATTAGTTGTGGTTTGCGAGCCGCACGTTCCTGGCGGTGTGTGTGGTGGAGCGAGAGGATCATCTAAGTGCACACCATCGCTACGAATCAAAGAACACGAGTTTATTTTTTTTAAATATTCTATAAATAGAGTATATAATACGTATTACGCATATGTCTTATAATACTAACTTGATTGTATTCTTTGGCAGTATGTTCATTTTCATAAGTGCTTTTTGTAACCTCCTTTTAGGTCCAAGAGTCATAAATCCTTTATGTTCCTTTTTGGCATCTTTGCAAGGAGAAACGTTACTATCCGGAATCAAGAGATGCATGCCTCCTACTAAAGGATTTAAAGGATTTACTGGAGTTATAGGATCAACGTGAGTAGAGAGTCTTGCACGTGGATCAGATTGAAGTCTTGGAATTTCTGGCTTATTTGCCCTTCCTCTTGGCCTTGGAGAATTGTCGGGCATTTGTAGCATTTCTTTAAAAGCTGCGCATACATAATATAATCGAATGTTCAAATATGATCTCTATCATCTATATTTAAATCGTTATTATATTTGTGAATAATTACCGAGAAGATTAGATTTGACGGTGATACTGAGATGAGTGGAACCTCTTAGAATTTCCAATGCTTTGGCATGATTAACATGTTCGAAGCTTTGTCCGTTGACTTCCAAAATTTGATCACCACGTTTCAAACCAACATCCTCAGCCTTCGATCTCTTATCAACTTTTGAAATAAAAATTCCAAAACCTCTCTCGTAACCGCCTAAAATGCTAAAATGGAGAATTTCGTCTCTGCTAGGCCTTGCTAACGTTACGTTTCGCGTTCTTGCTTTTGCCGCACAGGCTATGTTTAATAACCTGAAAATTTCCAATGAAAAATATATATTTTATTAGTATTTCTTGCAATTATTATATATATAATCTCACATTTAATAAATAAATGATCAGCTCACCTCTGTTGACCCTGCATTTTTTCTCTTTCTAACCCAGTCTCAAAATCTTCTAAAAATTCCATCATAGCTGGATCCGTTTCAAAATCCGTAAAATGATTATTTACCCAAAGTAATACAACACGTGCAACACGGTCTCTGACCTGAGCTTGATTAAACCACTCTAATAATTGATTTGCAACTAATAAAGGGCTATTGATAAAAGTTCGATGAGTTAATAAAAAATCTTCCACGTAAGTGGGATCTGTAATACTGTTTTCTTCAATAAGTTGTAGCATTAAACGCTCTGGAGTTGCTCTAATCACAACATGACCCCTGCGCACACCCCCATCCAAGGCGCCTCTTAATTCCGTAACTAACGTCACCCTACCATTCTCTTCGTGTCTTCTCGTATTTTCTTCACCCTGATGCTGAATTCTAAAATAATCTGCTTGTGTGACACACACAAATTGGCAGTCGTCGCATCTAAAACGAAACACTAGTTCTTATTTCTGTTAAAACATAAGAAAATGATTTCTAATCGACCTACTTACTTTGTCCTCATAACACCTTGATGCAGAAGTCGATCCATGGTAGGCAAGATCCCAAAACTATCTCCAAGATGAAGCTGCTCGACCTCCCCATTACTGTGTTCAATTTCAACCGTACCATTGATAAGTACACTCCAGCTATCCAATTCTTCTCCATCATTTAGAACAACCATTCCAGCCCGTTCAACTACTGCAAATACCATTACTGCGCACAGCGCTCTTCTTACAGCCAATGTCATATTGGTGAAGGCCTTCAGTTGTTGTGTAAATTCTAAAAGTGTCTCTATATCTTCTTCCGATCTTTCCACAGGATCTTTTTCCAGGCACTCTCTTACAGCATCCCGAACATTCAAACTCTGAATATATAAAGAATGCTCTTATTGTCATCAAATTCTATGCGCTCTAACCATTTGATTAAAAATTATAGAACGATACTTACATCCATACTTTCAGCAAGATCTTCCTCCTCATCGCTGTCCACTATAGACTCGACAAGGCCAGAAAGATCAACCTCATCTGCATCCGCATCCAAAGAACTTTGTACAGAAGTCATTGTGTCCGAGCCACTGTACGCAGAACTTGTATCACTCGAATGACTACTCCTATTAGATTTTTGATACAGCTCCGGTCTACCTGTCAGGCCTTGTGAAAACTGCAATAACAATCATACAATATTTAACAATTACCCTCCAAAAAATATCCAAAAAATGTATTAATATAAATATTTAATTCTAGCCTTCCTACACGGAAGCATTGAAATTTCATTAAATGTTGTATCCTCCTCGCAATTCAATTACTACTCACGTTCTAAAAAAGAAGATTAAGCAAACTGTTTACATGATTGTTTTCATTGAGAAATCATTAAGCAAACGACATCCGGTCTCACAAAATAACAGGAAAAGCCTAATCGTCGAATTGAAAGAAAAAAAGAGATCTTTTTTGAAAATATATTATATATATTATAAAATCGAAATAAAATAAAAAATAAAAATCATTGTCCGATGTTTCTTCAATCTGTCAAAACGCATCGATGGATAAACACAAGCAACCTGTCATCATAATCTCTGGAAAATTAGCATTAGAATTGATCATGAGGTTTCGTCTAACGGTAAAAACATTGTTTTATTTTTCCATGGGATATGCCATAAACGTGTTAAAGAAAATACTAAGAATGGGCGTGTGTAATTGGGATGAGCTGTTTGTACATGGTTAGGTTAGGTCTTCGTATGCGAGACATGACATCACGCATGCAAGGAGAATAAGATAGAGGCGCGCCGTTTAACGCATACAGTCGCTCGTGTCCAAACAAAACGTCGCGACATCTGTCATCTCTAGGAACGCCGTTGTGCATCGCCGTACCCCATCATCATCATCGTCAATATCATCATCATCATCACGATGTCACATCCCCCCAAGAGATTCATCAGATACTCGACTAATTACGAGGTCACTTTGATAACAGGACTTACTTGATACATGCCGAAGGCGTCCATGGTGTTTTCTGATCGACAATAATTTTCCACTTGAACGAAGAACTCAACCTTTTTCCTTTCAATACAAGCAGCAACACACCGAGCTAATCAACGTTATTTTAAAACAACTTTCCTTATCTACCTTTTTTTTTCCTTTCAACACAACACACTTTTTCTTTCGACTTATTCACGATGAAAAAACGAGATCGAGATATCTATCCACGCTTCTCGTGGTGGACATCTTCGCGACATATACAAACACACGCGACACAACCAACAACACACACACGCGCGCACGCAGCACCGCACACTATACAACACGCACGCACACACTTGATTCAGACTTTTGACGCGTCGTTATTTTTTCTAACGTTCCTCGTGTGCCGAAAAAAGGACGACAATAAAAATATCGATGCCATACACGCAACGTGTCTTTTCTCCCGCCCCGTTACCGTATACTATCGTCCCCCCCTATGATACACACCCACGAGACAATGTTCTTTGTGCGTGTTTCATAAAACTCGTGGCGCGAGTAGTAGTATCGTGGCCTCACAGGCCGTCGACTTAGTGCACCGAACATGGGACTGAAGTTCTTTTCTCCTTCGGAGACGAGACCGATCGACTTCGGTTAACTTCGACACTTTTCGCCTTCGTACAAGACCGAGCGCGCCATCTGAATGTCAATTTCCACCTATGCCAAGAGGCGGGAAAATCGGTAAGGCAGACTTTCAAGAAAGAAAATTAATTTTCTTTCTTTTTCTTTTTCTTCTCTAAGGTCTTTAGGAAAAAATAAATGTCACGAAGAAAATTATATGTTTTCTTTTCTTAAAATACTACATAAAGAATTTAATATGTTTTTAATGCATGGGTATGATTCATAAATATATATCCGAACGGTTCGATAAAACGATAGAACGGGCGAACGATAACGTTGTGAAATAAGGGAGGCAATAACGTAAGAGAGGCAATATATCGATTCGTGTCACTACGTAGTTAATAGTTTTGGCATCTGAAGCGTGTATAACTGTCTCATTGGAACGGAGAGAAGCTGCTACTTGCTCGACTCTCATCCTCTCTCAATCTCTCTCCTCTCTCCCTCCCTCTTCGTTTTCGTCGTCATTCCCCTTCCCTTCTCCCACCCTCATTCACTGACATTCCCTTCGAGAGCGCGCGGGAGATCACGTGACCTGGCCAACGAGAGTATTGGCCACTCAGGTCCGTCTCAACGGGGGGTGCCCTTCGAAGGAGGGTGCCACCTGTAGCTTCCGAACATTCTGCGTGCTCGCCATAGTGAAAGAAATTTGTTTCTTTTTTCTTGGAAACGCCTCGATCTTTCAACTCCTCAAATATCCTAACATTCCCTCCATCCTAGTAACTTTCGTACAAATCTTTATCGACGATTTTATTTAGAATAATAACTAACTTATTATAAAAAACAAATATACGTATATCCCTTTTTTAATATAAATGGATTACACGAGTTTTAAAATTCCGATAATTCATTGGAAAACGTCGATCTAATTCAAACTATACACCGGCATAAAGTTTTTCACTTAAAACTTCTAATCTAATTCCCGTACGTCTATCATACGATGAAATTCGTCCGATAGTTCGTCCGTCCGTTCGTTCATTCGTTCGTTCGTTCGTTCGTTCGACTCTCTCCGGCGAGAAAAAATTTTCCAATCAAGGTTCATGGACATTGACGAGTTACCCAGAAACGTAGACGAGACGATCGCATCCATGATTCTTTCGAGATTGATTTTTTTCTCTTTTGTAATTTTAATAATAATAAACAAAAATGAAAAGAGAAAAATAAAAAGTAAACATAAAAGAATTACATTCCTGAATGAGACATTTTAAAAGGATCGATTTACAAATACGAAGAAAGTATATCTCGTTGATAAAAAAGGAGAGAGCTGATAATAAATTGAATTCGTAGAAATAAATGAACTTTGAAGAATGATTAAACATTGAGACTTCCGTCAGAAAAGGAAGGAGTGCTCATTTCTTAGAGAAACGATTACTAAAGGGTTAGTCAAACAATGACACCTGAATTGATCTTGATAGTCTTTCAAAGTCCTAAGAGATTGACTTTGCTAGGCGAATGTTATTGTGTGAAAGGAGCTTAAGAAAGTCGAGGTTGGTCAATCGACGCTCCGGTCTGCTCGAAAGAGGTGCGAGAAGGAGAGAGGATGGATAAGAAAGAAAAAGAAATACAGAGAGAAAGAGAGAGAGAGAGATTGAGAGAACGTACACCGGTCCGTTCAAAGCATCCAGCAGCCCAGCAGCTCGAAGAATGAGCACTCAAAGGCCACTGCCCGAGCGCCGTATGATTTATACGAGCCGTTATGTCTCGCGTCTCGCCTCACTTTTCCTGCTGTCCCTTTTTTCTTTCTTAAAAATAAAGAAAAGAGAGAAGAGAACAGAAGAGAAGAGAGACCTTACCTAAACGGCAAATTGTCATGAACAAGAATAAACGATACCCATTTTCTTACTATTTCCAACAATGGCAACAATAATACAACATTCATGTTACGAGGTAGGAAAAGAGAAGGAAAGGGGAGAGGAATAAACGTTTTCTCCAAGTTGTTAGCGTTCAAATATTCCAAGGACTTCGGCAGGACAATGCTGAGAATGCGTCATCATTGGACTTACGACGACGATCTTGTATACCTATACATTCTCCAAATAGGAATTTCGTATCTGGAGCAGTACGATTAAAGAATGTCAATTGCGACTATGTGACCAAGTTATATCGTGAATTAATTCGTCTTCCAAAAGATTAATCCAATTTCGATGGAAATTATGTTACGCGGTTATGGACAAAACTTAGAAATATATATCTTCATTTGATGAATATAGTATCATGAAAAAAAGTTGAATTTTTAAAACGTGAGGATTCGTGTATATGTATTTGTATATAAAAGTAGGATGAAAAAGGCACGTGACACACTACTATTCTTTCATTAACGTATAAAAAGTTTGAGCATGAGAGTGCGTTTGCGGTTGGGGGTGGTGCGTAGGCAAGAGCACACGCGTCACACATCGTTGTCGATAAAGAAAACTACCTGTCCTCATATTTCTTTCTCTCTTTTTCTCACGCATACACGCACACACACATTCTCTCTCTCTCTCTCTCTCTCTCTCTCTCTCTCTCTCTCTCTGTTCTTTTTCTCGTCCTCATATGTAGGTTTACGCTTACGTATATACACGTATCACACTCTATGACGCAATATCGGATGATCTCGTAAAGACTGGTGTAAAAAGAAAGAAGGACAAAAAAAAATGTAATGGATGGAAATAAACGAGAGGGCGATATCAAACGTCGACTTGGAAAAGGTTCCCGTGATCGATCCGATCGTAACCTTTCGAAGGAATTAACTAAGGAGGAACCAATTCAAACGCCCATCCTTGTTTTTTTTCTCTTTCTTTCTTTTCGAAGAATAGAAAGATCGAAAGGTTGTGTATATCTACCGTATCGTCGAAGACCAGGTTGACCTGACGATGGTCTGTTATGGGATGCGGATGCGGTGGCCGATGCATCCTTCCTCCTCCATGTACTTCTGGATAATCGATCTGCAATTAAAAAAAAAAAGAAAGAAAAAACAAATTAATCGTTGCAAAATAATAGCAAAAAAAAACATAAACCGGAAGTAAAAATAGGTCGACAAAGTTCAAATATTTTTCATCAAAGTTTTCTAAACTTCTACCCCCCCACCCCAATCCATCCATTGAAATGTTTTCTTTTTATCATTATTTCATCGGGGTTGACAAATATTTATCTACGTACAAGATTATCATATAATCTAAACGTGCGTTATTTCGTTATCGTAAAAAATAAAAAAAAAACAGGTGAGACTACCGGAATTACCTCCACCCCTCTCTCTATCTCTCTTCGTTTTACCGGAATAAACATTTCGTTTTGAAATGGATTCTATCGAAAGATCCTTTATGTATATATGTATCTATGTATGTGTACATTGTTTCTACGATAATCTATATCACGATCATGCCACCTGCTGCTAATGGAAGCTCCGGGAGCTCAGCTGCATCAACTTTCCGCGTCACTGTATACGCGATATGCTGCTTGCAACGGAGACAGTTTTTTTTTTTTCTTTTTTTCGGATGACAGTTATATGGATAGCAGTTTGTGTTGTTGAGTAATAGAAAAAAAAATGGAGAGAGAGAGAGAGGATGAGAAAGGAGGAAGGAAAAAGAGAAAAAGCAAGAGACAACGAGAAAACGTACGTGCTTCGGGCCGGAACTCGTAGGCCGGACTTCCGGCAGATATGTTGGTTATACTCGCCATTCACAGAACCGCTCCCTCGTGATTCGATTGTCCGAACAAATATTTAGCCAATTTCGGAACGAAAAATAGTTTCATCGGGACTATGACGAGAGAGAGAGAGCTGCTTGTGTATGAGAATGAGAGGAGGATAAAGAGAAAAGGATTTCCGCAAAAAAAAAAGAAAAAATAAATATAGTGAAAATTATTTGTCGTCACCGGAGCATGAATGTTTAGCTACGGGGCGACACGAAACAATATCAACCTAACACGCGAACTTTACCATGGAAAAAGGTGTTCGTTCTTAATTATATATATCTTTGATATATTATATTGTCACGCAGTATTCTCTAAGGACATCTTTCTCTCTTTCTCTTTCTCTTTCTCTCTCTCTCTCATTGATAAGCTTAATTTTTTGCAACAATACACTAAGGATAAGATCCCAGACAAGATAGGATATAATTAATAAAAATATGAATATTAGTTTTTGTTCGACAAGTAATTTCATATTTTCGATGATAAATAGAAGAAAATTTTTCTTGCGTTTATATTTATATTATAATAAAAGAAATTTGAATCGTCATCTCGAAATGAAAATCATTCGAATTATCGGAATAAAAACAAACACGTGTATATTAAATACACGCGTGTGTATCTATATATATATGCATTAAGGTATACATTTTGATGACAATGCTGATTACACAAAGGATAGGAAAGAAAAAAAAAAAAAATCGGAAAATGATGCGATTGCAATCGCGTTTATTGACAATTTCGTTTAAATGACATCACACAGTCATCGGACACACGACGAAAACGCAATTGCGATGACCGAGTAAGAGAAACACGAGCGTGTGATGCAATTTAAAAACAACCATCAGACAAAAATTTGCATGCATTTCCATTGCGTAATCCGCGAATTATAAATAATTATTGTTTAGAGCATGAAGTCGGGGGGATAGAAGGGAAAGAAAAGCATATACGAACACGAATTTTCGTCAATAACGACAATATTTCTTTTTATACCAATGAAATATTTTCAATCGAAACTTTTCTTACAAACATTGTCAATCTTCTGAAAAGTTTACGGCAATTTTCTCCTTGTTCGTCAGATAGAGAGAGAGAGAGAGAGAGCAAAGAAGAAATGATAAAATATTAAAAAATATTATATAGATATCTAATAGAGAGATATTAATTAAATTTTTTTCTATGTATTTAAAAAAAAATAAATAAATAAATAAATAAAAAGTCAAAGGAAACGAAGCATACAAAAATCGTTAATTAAAAATGATAAAGGGCAAAGATATAAAAAAGGGAAAAGAAAGAAAAAATAAAATTCTCAACACATTTTCGATTTTACAATTAGTTTCAATCTCAAAGTTTTTATTACGATTTTTATGAAAGATAAATAGACAAAGAGAGAAAGTGGAGAGGGGTGGGTGGGTGAGGAAAGAGATAAAGATCTTTCTAAAAAACGATGCATCTCGACAAAGTATCCAAGCAAGGGACGAGTAAGAAATAATCATTATAAAGTTCCTCTTTCCTCCTCCTTGCTGTCTTCCGTCTGTTCCCATCGTTACTCGTGCTCTGCGTGGGCCTGCCAGAGCTATGTGGGCGTTTACATGTATATGCGTGTGGTGCGTACGCGCGCGCGAACACCACTTCGTCTCTCTCTCTCTATCTCTCTCTTCCTATCTATTCACGTATGTAAAAAAAAAAAAAAATAGACAAGACACAATACTTTAGATTTTCATTTTCCGATAAATGTAGATCACGATAATTCATAATAATTATGCTATTTTCGTTATTTCGCAAGTGTAAAGTAACAAAAAGCAAAAAAGAAAGATTGAAACAAATTATCATTTCCATAGAAAAATTTGTTATATACATATTGTCGGAGATTGTGACAAAAAAAGAAAAAAAACTAGATAAAATTCGTTCATAAAATGATTCCTTATAAACTTTACCTCAGAAGAGGCGATGGACAATGTTATAGGTGTACCAGGCCAGCTTCTGGACAACGACCGTCCTTTCCTTTTCCTCACCACGACTCGAGGTCGTCCAGTCCGATTCATATATTTCAACATCTCGTTGACTTTGGTTTCTATCTCGTTTCTCAACTTTTGAATCAAAATTATCGAACGACACACTACTCTCCTATTTCACTATCTCAAGAAGAAGAAGATGAAGAAGAAGAAGAAGAAGAAAAATACAACAGTATCATCGCACAGATATATAACATTTCGATTCATCGTTTCACCGATAATATTATAACACATACACACGCGCGTACACCACTCAACCAATGTTAAAGAGAGAGAGAGAGAGACACAATATAACACTTTTATTTAATATAATTCACCGATCACTCGTTCCTCCTTCCTATTTTCTTCACGCGTTCAAAATTTCCACTATCGAAATATACATATATATATATATAGTTCTTGTTTATCGTAGCTAGCTAACTAGTTAGTTAACTAGCTTTCTCTCTATCTATCTATCTATCTATTGACGGTCATATGATTACAGATATATATATATATATATATAGAAAGAGAGAGAGGGAGAGTGTTTGATTTGTCAGCAATGAACGCAGTTGTTACCATGTCACAAAGTAAAAACAATCACGAATATGTAGACATTTCGATGACGACCTTTTCACATTAGAAATGAAACTATTATGATAAACTTTATATTATTATAATAATTGATATATTTATAGATAGATAGAGAGAAAGAAATAGAAAAAGAAAGACAGAGAGAGAAATAGAGACAGAAATAATCTACAAGAACCACGCTTCGCGCTTCGCGCCGGCGAACTGAATCGTTGACGATTCTTAAGAGGGCCAAAGACCGAGTTGAGTCGACTCGACTCGAGTCCGTCACGTGATGATTCTACACACGAGTAGTATATAAAACGTATGGTGCTCGTATCATTCCTTTTCTTCTTCGTGGGTCAGCACCAGCACCAGCAGATCGGCTTGGCGGCGTCCGGACGCGAACGCGGACGCGGACGCACACATACACTCATTCACATATATACACGCATGTCACGCACACTGTCGCCGTCGACTAGAAATAAGCTCGCGAACGAACGGGTTGATGATGATGATGATGATGATGACTAAGGAACTTTCATCTTTATGATTACGAGTATCAACTATAAAAACATTTTTTGATCAAATTATAATCTGACAATCAGAGATATCGATGGATTTCTATTGAAATTGTAATTCGTTCATTTGTAAAGACTCGTTAAAAGATAATTTATAATATATATTTAATCACAAATTATATATTGATAAATATAAGTAGATATTTAGTAGAATATTATTAGAAAATGGGCATAAATAAATGTAGTTTCTAATTTTTTCTTAATATGCCATTCATTAGAATAACTTTATTTGCGTACAAAATATATTTGTAATTAATTTGTAAGTATTATAGAAAAAAAGACAATTAAGGAGAAGAAGAAGAAGAAGAAGAAGAATGAGAAGGAGTTACATAGTTTTTTTAAAAATCCCCCTACTTCAAAAGATGCATCCTGAATACTCCACGATCCGTTAAGCCCATAAGATAAGAATCTTCAAAGATAAGAAAATGTAGATAAAGAGACAATGGATCTAGTGTGGAGGAGATAGATCGCGTAAAAACGATAATACTTCTTATGGAAAGAAGAGAAATAACTAAGCGTAGGTTTTTTATGTAGTTACGTACTGTAAAGAGGTAGTACGTATCCCCTTGGATCATGAAACATTTATAATAACTTTGTTAACTAACAATTATTAACGAAAAATTATAACGTACGAGCGTGACCAATCGTGTAATTTGAATTAAACAAATTTAGGTCAAACGATAAATTAAAACGCGACCACACGCGATCTTTTAAATACGATTACATTATTTTTTTTACTATCTTCTTAACCTATTTCATAAAATCCGAGCATTTGTGTTTTTTTTTTCTTTCTTTTTCAGAAGTCGAACATTTTTAATTTTTAATCATTTACAAAAAAAAGAAAAAAAGAAAAAATAATTATTTTGATAATTCCAACGCGATGTAATTACGATTACCAAAATTAGATATCTATAATTACTTTGTTATTTTTAATTACAGACTCTACTCTCTAACATCGAATCCAATTATACGAAAAGTATCAAATAAAATGTCCTATTACCGTAGTTTTACAATCGAGGAATAAGATTAGTTTGAAATGAAAATTAAAATGAACGTCGGTATGAAGAACGCAAATTTCTACGTGGGTTTTTTTTTTTCTAATAAAACTACACATGCGAGATTTCAGAGCGTATCATTTCGTTGATGAAACCTAACGTGTAATTTTGCTCGTAAAATTTAAAGACCGAAATAACCAATGAATCTTAACAACGTTTAAAATCTCGCTGTGATTACGATTTAATGATACTAAGATTAGATAATTGAACCTATAAAATTCGTCAATTTCGAAATACATATAAAAAAATCATTGCCATAAAAGGCATAGAAATAAAACATTTCGACGTTGTATAGTACTCTAAAAAAAACTATAGCAAGTATCTCTCTCTCATAGACTTTTTTAGTTTATAAACTTTCACTTAAAAGTAGAATATATACGACCATCTTGAAAAGACTTTTTCCTTTCTTTCTATCATTTTCTTCGAACGATGAAAACACGTTTTTAAAAACTCTACTTCGGTACACGAACTTACAATTTCTTTCGTTTGCTTATGAAATGGCTTTGGTAAAAGGCAAAAGGGGCGTTCTTCTCTCCTCTCTCTCTCTCTCTCTTTCTCATGAATCTACATGGGCTAAAAATTTCTTCTCGTCGGACCTCCGCTAGGCGTATACGAAGCAGAGGGTTGAACAGAGAGAAAGAGAACGAAAGAGAGAAAGAAAGCAAGAAAGAAATAAAGAAAGAAAGAAAGAGAGAGAGAAAGAGAGCATATTCATACACACACTGCTCTCTCGGCGCCCGTCTACTTTATTTTCGGTTCATCCTGCAGTCGGCCGTCTCGACACCATTGGCGTCACGCGCGACCCTAAAAACCGACTATAAGAAAGTATCCGTGAAATGCCGGAATGAGAGAAACGACGACAAAACGATAGAGAAAGTTCCTCTTCCTATCGCAAAAAATAAAAAAAAATGAAAAAAAAAAAAAAAAACGCGTTTTATTTTCCCTTACAACGAGAGATCGAGTAGGAAAAAACTGCGTATGTATATATATGCGTGTTGTATGTATATCCTGTTGTGAAACGGAAGATAAATCAGACTAATAATATAAATGAATAAATCGACAGTAAAATAATACGATATTGAATGTCCGACTTTTTTTTTTACATTAGTATCATAAAGATAAATAAAATATAATTCGAAGTATAACAAAAGAGAGAGAGAAAATATCTTTCACGTCCCATATAATCCGGTTATACGTTTGAGCAAATAGGGCGAGAGCGCGGTTAAATTTACGAAAACGATCGCGGTGGTTCTCGCTTAAGGATTCGGAAAAAGCAAACAAAATCGTTATGGATAAATTGTTTCCTCGTTTCACGATAAACCTCCAAGCTTTCTAACTTCCTAGGAAATACGTGATAAAAAAAGAAAAAAAAAAAAAAGGGAAAACTTTTCTCAGTGGTCTAGGAATAGCAGGTAGTAGTAATAGTAGCAGTAGTAGTAGTAGTAGTAGTAGTAATCGCGAGGGTGGTCTTAAGGGAATCAGCTTAAAATTCTTCTTGGTCCATGGTAGGATGGTCCGTCGTCCGGTTATGGGGATTTTCAAATATATATACACAATATACACATGCACACATATACAGGCACACTGCGACGATAAATTCCAACGAGATTAATCACGAAGATAATTTCAAAATGATGACTAATTCTTTCTCTCTTTCTGCACTCTTAGTTTTATTTTTTTTTTTTTTTTTTTTTTAAAAAAAAAAAAAATTTTGTGTATTAAAGATATTATTATTCCTACAACGCACATAAAAATATACGAATCATCATTCTCAGGTATATGTATTGTATATCTTGATAGAAACCATTCGTCATAATCCAAAGGTTTTTTTTATTTTTTTTTACTACACTATATCGATGAGATGCTAGCTATAGTATCGATTTTATCGTAAATCACTGGTCACTGAGTTCTCACGGTTACTGAAAGAAAATAAACGGATTTTATCGAGAGATATCGGGATGCAGAAGAAGAAAAAAGAATGGGGGATAAAATTCGTAAAGTCCAGTGGCGCGCATCGAACGACCGACGAAACGCGACTGACGTTGATTGTGTGTCGTTCGTCCGGCGTAACATTTGCGATAAGCTTGCTTGCTTGCTTGCTTGCTATCTTCTTCGCGGATGTTCCCTCATTTTTTTCTTGTCTTTTTTCCTCTTGTTTTCTCCCTTTGTCGCGTGCACCAGCAGCAGGCAACAGCTCCATGTAATCTCTATGTACAATCATTGCAATACGAGAGAGAGAGAGAGAGAGAGAGAGAGAGAGAGAGAGAGAGAGAGAGAAGGAGAGAGAAATACAAAAGTGGACAAGAACCCTTCTTCTTCTTTCTGGTCAACGATAGACATCGTATTTTATTTATCTCCTTGTCTCTCATTGTCGACTAATTATTTATTAGATTTTAAATAATTTATATTCGGTGCTTTCTAAATAAATTATATAATTATATATATATTTTTTTTTCTCTACGTAATATAAAATAATTTTATTAATTCTATTATTTTCTTCAATGAATTTTTGGTTCATCTTTCAAGCACTCGTCGAATTTATTAACGAATAATGTAATAAATTTAATATGAAGGAACATCGAATTAATTGTTACACTTAATACTTTATCATAAGTTCTTTTATCGTATAGTAATATGACAGAGAGAGAGAGAAAGAAAAAGAAAATAAAAAAGAGATAGAAATGAGGAAACGGGGAAAATTCATAATTACCTTAACAAAAGTATCAAGTACGAACGTTCGTTCATTCGTTCATTAGTTCATTCGTAAATAGGAAATACGTGTAAACTTTATGAATATACTTAACACTTGAATAGAAGTTGATGAGGATAAAAATTAAAATATGCCCGTAGCTAATTAAAATGCAATGGCTTGGAATTATTTAACCAAATGTGTCGATATCTTTAGAATATTTGTTTACTCGTGATCACATCAAATCTATTCTATCAATCGTATATTTCAAATATTTTCCCAAAGTTAAATATATATATATCTATTTTTACGCGACATTTGTGTTTGCACTCGCTTCGAATAGAATTATGATTTTTAGATAGATTTTTTGTTGTCAAGATCTAGAATACAAACGATATTTGCGCTTTACTCTAGAAGAAAAATAAGGGAATGTGTGGAGGGGGTGAGGGGGGGAAGGCGGATGGGGATTGGGCGGAGATAGGGCAAACAAAACGAACAGTTCTCGCGTGTGACTGTAAAAGAGAGACATGAATGGAAAGTCAAGCGTGTTTCACCTACTCGAGAATAAATATGTATGTGTGTGAAACTCGTTCGTGTGTGTCTACCTGTACCTCCTTCTTCCTTTTGTAAAGAAAAAGAGAGACGGAGAATAGATTCAGTCGATGATATCGGTCGTACTTGAACCGTATCGTATATCGTATGTATTCTTACACACACGCACACATATACGAGTATATAAATATATATATGTATATACGTAAATTAGATATACATGTATTCGCCTACACGTCGTGAACGCATATACTCCGACATGTATTGTCAAGGGTCACGTTTGAATTGACATGAACAGCAGTGTTTCAATATCGCAAAGAAAAATAACGAATCTGTATTATTCGCGAATTTAAACGTAAATGATAATACAACAAGATAGAATTTGTTGAAATAATTTGTATTCGAAGAAAATAAAATAAAAAAATTTATTCTACTTCGTCGTGGTATGTATGTATGTATTATATATAATTGTAAATACGATAGGAAAACGTTTCAAAATCACGATTAGAAAGTTAAAACGTGAAAACGAACACGAGACTAATTTAAGATACAATCGTTAATCGTTCATTCGATCGTTATTTGTTAGAAAATTATATCCATGTTATATACATGTACACATAATATAATACATCCCATTAAAATTCCCATGTACGATATAATAATTATTATCCAAATCGATTCTTATACATATTGTGTCTCTCTTTGAAAAATAATTTGTCATTATCGATCAATAAATCCTATCTATCATAATTACTCCCCCTCCCCCTCCGTTAAATATTCAAGAGATTTAAACGTAATAACGATCGATAAAAATTATTATTTTTATGCAAAGTAAACGAGTAGAATGTAAAATATCATATTATAATAAAAAAAAACATACTTATGATTTATATAAAATAGGGAAATGTTGAAGAGGAAAAGAAGAGCGGGGGAAAAAACATGCATATACGTATTTGAAACTATTCCAGTCTCTGAATATATTAATTCACGAGAAAGATACGTTGGGTTTATTCGTAATACGTAAAGCGTAGTCTGTAATCAGTCGTGCAAGTTCTGTTTCTTGCTACAATGACAACGAACTACTACTACTACTACTACTACTACCATGACGATGACGACGATGAAGACCAACGATTACAAAAAGTCCATCGTAGAATTTAGAACATTATAACAGGTCGGATAATTCTTAGATCATAAATTACAGGTGCATACCGAGTTAAACGTAGAACGGAAGAAAGATCTAGGTCGATCCTTGATTCGACTACCACCTTTCGATTCGAACCACTCATTTCAATCGTATTTCTTTTGAATGCCAGGAAACGAATGGAGTGAAAAATCTTCGATGGAAAAAAGAAAAAAATACGAAAGAAAAAAAGAGAAAAGGAGACAGATACAGATAGGATAAATTGATGCTAACGTGTGGTAGCCTTAACCCTAATGAATTAATAAGAACGCGTATGAACGAATAGAATGATCTTGACTTAATTAATATCTTTAGTCTTATGGTTTAGTATTATAAAAAAACAAAAAAAAAAACAAATGTTTTCAACTAAGGATCACTTCTGATTATACTGCGAGTCTTGGCACGAAACAAGGGGAGAGAGAAAAAATATATATGAACTGTATATTGTGCAAGGAATTAATTCGATAAAAAGGATGGGAAAGGAATTAAATAAAAAAAAATAGAGTTGATTAAGAGATACCGTTTTTCTTTTCTTTTTTTTTTTGTCTACTCACGGAAGATTAATCCTCGGAATGGGATGTTGTCAACCGAAGACAATTTCTTCGAGATAATTAACGATCTACGAATAATAATAATAACAATAATAATAATAATAATAATAATCTCTAATAATCCCTTGGTACGCGCTCATTCTTTTTCTTTTTTTATTTCTTTTATTATTTTTTGAATATACCATTTCCTCTTAAACTTTTTCTTCTTCTTCATCTTCTTCTTCAAAGTTAAATGTAATTTCGTGGTTTAGAAACATAGCTCTCTACTAGGAATATCCGGAAGTGTTGCGGTAGAAGTTGACTGGAGCAAGCGAGTCATTATCTCGAATTAACATTCCTTGAAAGTTTTATCAAAGCCGAGTGTCTCGGGGGAGAGAGAGATAGACGATCATTTAAAAAAAGAATATTATTATGACGTAGATGTCTTGATCTTTAGATTTAGAAATATATTATTATATCGTTGAATAAAAAAAAATATTGATAGTAAATTTAATCGTGTACATGTATTTTTTTTCTATCATACGTGTATATATAAAGCAACAACAATAAAAAAATTAAATAGAAAAATACGACGCGAGAAGAAACGTAGCGGCAAACCGAAAAGAAAATTCTACTAATACTAACTACTACTACTACTACTACTACTACTACTACTATTGGCGAGAGTTCTTGAATCGAGAATAGAGCGTACATATCACGCACCGGAAGTTAAACGTCTTGGAACGTAAGCGTGAAAGAGTCAGGAAATAAGACACTCTTTCTCTCTCTCTCTTTCTCTTTTTCTCTCTCTTTATGCACATATGCACTAATACGAAAACACGTCTGACTTGAATCGGTTTAAATGTGTATCCTTTTACTTGTCATATTTTCTATCACTAATATTGTCTTCGAAAATATTCTTACCTCCATGCGAGTTTCGATAAAATTAAAATAACAATTCTCGTCGACTCTTCGTATACAGAAGAAGAATTAAAAAATTCGACAAAGATTTTTCTTCGAATCGATTCGAAAACAAAAAAAAATATGAAATATTTTTTTTCTTTCTTACATAGAAGAGAGAAGAAGAAGTTGGCAATATTTGTCTTCGAGAATCGCAAGCGTCTCGTATACGAAAGAATTTATTTTAAGAACTTACCACCGGCTATTTTTTCTTTTCTTTTTTTATTTCGAGATTTATCTCTCTCTCTCTCTCTTCATATTACTAACGCGAGTTTTAAAAACGAAAATCAACGCAGTCATGGAACTAGCGGTTGGGGAAGTTTCGTTTCTACTATGTGTTTACTTCGTGAAATTTTTCTCGTTCTTATTTGTCGTTATAATAAATTAACGTTCCTCGTATTATATATTTCTTAGAAACATTAACCATGAGAAACTATAAAATACGTTTTACGAGTATAGACTAAAAGTCGGCAATGTTCTTACGGTTCCAATCGTAGAACATGCAATTTCTCAGACTCTTAGCACGAAATTATCTCGTTGCTCGAATAGGATATCCTTTGATCCGTCTACAAATCACGAAGGGATCCTCTTCAATTTATACCATTAAACGAATATTGGATCTGTTCGAATGAAAAGAAGAAGAAGGCGGTGGGGAGGGGAGGGGGACGGACGACACGACCTCGAGGGAAGATTGGTGGAACGAGAAATGTCAAAGATTCGAAAAGAAAATTTTCCTTTTAACAAGAATAAATTCAAAGATTTATATCGCGAGCTGTTATCGAACGATCAAATCTCTGATCTCTCTCTTTTATCGGAAAAAAAAAAAAGAACTCGGATGGCGAGAAAAATAACTTAAATCATTTGTCGAGTATCGGATTTTTACACCATCGTAAATCGGGAAATGCCGACTCTACCAATGGCTGATTTAAACTTATTTCAAACGATTTTATATCTAATGGGATGATATTCCTCGTTTTAAGGATATGTTATTATTCGCATATGTTCACGAATATGATCGATCTCACGGATATGACGAATACGTTTGCGACAGTCAACTTGACGAGTTTCTTATGTAAATGACGCACATTTGCGTTCATTATTCCATGGGTAAAAACGTCACACAAAACTTTTACGATCATTATTCGTTCAGAATAAATATTAAACGATCATATATATTTTGTATTTAATTTAATTATAAACACTAAATACATATATATATATAATTTATAGATATTATTATTGATCATTATTTTTTTCTTCTCAAATAATAAAACTTCGATTAAATTATCAATTTATATTCAAGGAAAATTTAAACTTAAACTGAACATTCTTGGCGACATTTATACAAATAAATAAATTCACATTAAATTATCAATTTATATTCAATATAAAAAAGAGAAGAAAAAAAGGGATCAAAGTTAGCTTGAAAATACTTCAAGATAGAAATTCTATTCCCGTTTCGCATATGCATGTAAATAGCCAAATAGTGTCTCGTGCATATACGCGTGTTACTTTTCCCAACAATTTTATATAAATACGCGTTTGTTACATTTTTCGATAGAATAATGATCGTAGATTTTTTTTTAAAAGAAATTTTTTTTTTTTTTTAAAGAAACGCAAGAGATATATTATTTTACAACGAGGACACGGAATTTTTAATTGGGGGAAGGGGGAGAGAAATGATATCTTGTCATCTAGAAAAATCGACGAAGCACACAATTCGTTTATATATTCGTAAATAAATAAAATGGAATATTATTTTGTTGAATGGTTGGAAGAGAGGGGAAAAAAACTTGGTGTATCCAAGAAGCAGAAAGTAAACGATGATACATGCTCGATAAACGTCATTGGTCCGATGAGGTTTGCCAGACGATGACGTATTTAAAGACGCCTGGTGTCTATTTCCTTGGGTCTGATAAGTTTCTTGCTTATATATATTAACTATACATGGTTGTACTTGCTTTCTTATTCATATGATGTGTTGAAGGAACTCGAATAAAATGGTTATAGAATAATTATATGCCCGCATCCTGCGAGCGTCACTCGATGCTCTAGTATTTCTACTTTTCTTCGAGTAGAATCTAACATAAAAGCAAAAGGAACACCCAAGATGAAAGAACAAGAGAATAAAGAAACTTTGAAATGATGTTATATTAATAAAAATTAGGAAAACGAATATAACTCGATTATAAATTATACGCTAACGTGTGTTATTGTATTATAATATGAACTAATTACTAACTTATCATTCTTTCAACCCTTCAATTCTATCGAAATAATTCTACTCGTGAGAAACATCATTTGGTGGTTAACGGATAATGGTCCACCCAGATCGAGTGTCAACGTCATTAAACGAGTTTTACTATCTATCTCTATTCTAATCACCGTGAAAGCTAAACCTACGATAAAATATATATATAAGCGAACAATGTGCGGGCGTGTGTATGTGTATGTGTGTGTATGCAATTCGCTTATTATACAAACACACTTGGCTAATGGGAAAAGTATACTGCTTACTCGTAAGAATTCGATTCAGTTTTTACGATCGAAATAAAGATTATTCAACGATGCTATTGGCTTTTCGATCTTACCTAACGTTTCTCTCGTATATCAATTCCAAAATGGCGAGACTTTGGTATTCAAGAATTGCATTATAGTTTGATCGAAGTTACGACACTACAAATCCCCCCCACAATACCCCCCACACCCTATCGATCTCGTTTTTTTGCTCGTCCCTTTTTTGTTCGTTTTGTCACGTCGCGGTGTTCGTCGTCGTTCCTTTGATCATTTTTTTCTTCTCTCTCTCTCTCTGTCTCTCTTCTCATCCCCCATTATTCCTTTACCGTTTCCGGCCAAATTACCGCGACCGCGTCATAAATTTTACTCGTTGAACGATATTATTATGGGTTTTGACATACGATATGATATTCGAGATTGGTCCGTGGCTTTTTGAAATGATTTACACCAATTTGAAGCTTAAGTCGAAATAAACGTACCCTCCCCCCTCCCCTCCCATCGTAGCGAAGGTGAACCACTAAAGGGCTGAGAGAAACGGGAGGGTGTTGGAGTAAGGTTAAAGGTCAGGGCGTTAAATTCATAGCAGGTCACAAAGCTGCCGGAGGGCGTGTGCACGGAGGAACCTTTTGCTTGGATGAAGTAACTCTTGTGACAAACGGTATTATATATATTCTTTTTCCCCCATATCTTTTCTTCTCACTTATTCTTTCACATATTTCTTGTGTTTTTTTTTCAGTTCTGTAACTGGATAATACGAACACAAGCAATGATCTATTATTCTGGATACAAAAAATTCAATGAAATATGTGGAAAGAAAAATTATTTGTTCGTATAAATAAAAAAAGTAAGTTTGAAAATTTGTGTCAATTCGCATCGTCACAAGTTTCGTTTCACATTGTATAATTTGACATGAACTCGAGAGAGGAAACATTTAACTGTTGCAAAGTTAGCCTTGATTCGTTGTTACCTGTCGCGTCGCTTTAAATATAAACGACCGTCTACCGAGCAGTTACTTTGTTGTTTTTAGAACGTGAATTTATATAAACGTTTTATTTCTTTCTACACACAAACAAAAAGATTTAGACAAACAAGTAATATGTATTTATACGGGAGATGTGACATTATGTGTAACATGATTTACAATGTGGATAAATCTTTTCGAATTATTCCGTAAAATAAGATAAAATTATAATTAGGTCAAATTGTGCAAAATTTTCGCAAATCCTCGAGATAATTTCATTGAGAACAACAAAATATTCATTAAATTTATTGTATTATAGTTATATTCTTAAAATAAAATTATGTCTCGATAATATGTGTTTTTTTTTTTAGCAAAATAATTGGATTCGTATTTTTGAAACAAATTTTCTAGTTAATTTGAAGATCATCATGATGTTTCTGTATAACTCGTGCCAATTATTGTAAAATGTAGTAAACAAGATACCTGGTGGTATTCATCAAATATAATAGACAGATTTAAATAAATTATCATAGCTTGTAAAGTAAGAAACCGACGCGAGAAACGTGCGAGGGGAGATAAGTCGAATAAAAATTAAAGAGACATACATAAGAAGTCACTACTTATCTACGTAAGCATAATACCAAACAGTGACAGAGAAATAATTGCATAATACTAAGTAAGAGTATATAAATAATATATAACAAAGAGTAAAACTTGATTCTATGTCATTGAATTTATTTCTCATTATTCTCGGTCATCTTATTTCGAGCACGTAGTTCGATATCAGAACACGACTTCGTCTTTGGCGCCTTTGCTATCAGAAGAAAAAAAAGAAAAAAAAAGAGAAATGCACGCGTAACCAGAAGAAATCGGGGCTTGCTTGCTTGCTTGCTTGCTTGCTGACTCATTTAGACGGTCATTTTTATTGATTAGTTTGGAACGTTTTATCAATCGTGGGTTGTCACCCGATAACACGGATCACGCCGGAACAAGGATATGCAACTACGTTTATGATTCATTTTCTATACTGAAATGAGAGGCGCCACAATTATAAACACGCATATATATATATATATATCCTATTATTCTATGCATTTTACTAATGCATATTTTTATATGCATCAATCTGTGCACGCTTGGTATTCGTGCATTTATGTAGATCTATATCATAGAAAAAAATACATTAAACGTTAATTATATGTAATCAAGGAAACGTATTTTGGTAGGCTTCCTGCCCACGCTTATGTTAGATATTGCATTACATTAAAATAAATAATAATAATAATAATAATAATAATAATTTTACAAATATAAAATAATAACATTAAATTGTATTGAAATATATTATTGTGAATGTATTTATTCGCACTGTCATGGCGGCGAATATCAAACAGTCAAACAAATCGCAAAATTAGATTTTCTTCTCATTTTTTGAGAAAAATTTCAAAAATATTATACAGCCTACTGGTATTTGAAAGCACCTAACATTCTCGATAATAATTGGTAATTTTCCTTAAATTAAAATAAAGGAATTAATTGTTTATGATATATTCGCAAGAGAAGTATGTCGTACCGTCGATAAAGTAGTTTTCTTCTCGAAGGTGGCAGCACAATATGGGAATAGTATAAAATACCACCATAGAATGTTTCGTAATTGTGTGTGCCCAATTAATGCGATTAGGCGAATAACACAAAAAGCTATTTGCATAATAATCCTATAGATTTCGATTTCAGTATAGTAACGTAAACATTTAAATATCACTTGAAATTCTAAATCGTAATGAAACTTTAACGAACGTGTCCACTACCTTCTTCTTTATCTCCTTTTCTTATGTTTAACTCTCTCAATCTTGAATAATACTCACGCGGAAATAAATTTCGACGAAAGCTACAAATTTTTATTTGTATTTTAACCGTACGTTTAAACAGAATCATTGAAAAAAAAAGAAAAAGAAGAAAAAAAAAAAGATTGTTTGCGAATAAAATGAAAAGAAACAACAGAAATTGAACAATTTAAATAGAAAAAAAATTAATATTCAATTAAATGATATAGAAAAAAAAAGAAAAAGAAGAGATCTTTGTTTGACGTTAGCTTGATCTTGAATTTTGCCATGCGTTATTTAAATAATGACTCCATATTAACGGTATCTCGTTAAAAAAAAGAAAAAAAAAAAGAGTTGAGATGGTTCTTCCCAGTTTGAAAAGCTTACGGCGAGAATATAACCAGGAGACAAACTATCGATTAACTGTCTCTAACGCGTTACATCTCGAGTCTGGCCGACATTGTCTTTCGATATGCGATATCGTCACTTGCCGTCTTCTTGTTCGCTAATGTCGTGAAAATGTGCATCGTTTTCTCAGTTTCGCAGAAAGAAACACCTGTACATTAATATTTTTTTAGATATTATAACCGATGTGATCTAGAAAGTAGAGACAGAAAGAAAAAGAAAAAAGAGAGAGAGTGAAAAGGAGTGAGTGTATGTGTATGTATGTGTGTGTCTGTGTGTGTATGTGTGAGAGAGAGAAATAGAGAAAATAAATTCTATCATATCGATAAGAAATGTTTGTGGTAAGTAAACAACGCAAGTTACATTTTCCCCCTACTTATTTTTAAAACATATATCCAAGTAAATATATACACACACACATATATATATATATATATATATATATATATGTACATATATTTTATCTAACGACGTAAAAAAAAAACTAGAAGAAAGAAATCGATTTCAATTATCGTGGGACGACATTTCGTATATCCGTGACTCTTAAAATAATAACCTGGCTCGCGACCAAATATATTATCCTACCCACCATCTTTCTTTTCTATTTTTTTTTCTTTTTCTTTTGGTTTTTTCCTCCCCATCTATTTCCCATTTTTACCGTAGAAGAAGAAAGCAAAATTTAGCAATGTTCATTCTTTTGAAACTGAGAAAAAAATATAATACACACACACATACATACAAAGAAAGAAAAAGAATATACTTACGACGATCATCTCGGAGGGTTCCAAGACGAAACATTCGTTGGGTCTCCTGGCACTGCCCGTTCGCTTTCCAAAGCTACAACAGAGAAAAAACAAAAGGAAACTTTTAATACCTCTATTCTCTATGTTTTCCTATATTTTTTTTTTGTTGCTACTAGTCTCGAAAGATGGATGTAAAACGCGAAAGGAGAAAAGTAACTATTGGAAGAGGGTGAGAGAGAGGGAGGGAGGGAGAGAGAAAGAGAGGAAGATAGAAAGAGCATCTCTCATCAATTTGAATAACCTTTTAACTGGTGACGTATCTAAGTAAGTAAGGGTATAATTGATTACGTCGGATATCCATAGAATCCCGATTATTGTCAAGATCACATTTCAATTCATTATTTTTTTACGTTAAATACACGCCAAATATAATATAATATTTAAAATTTAATAATAATATATTTGTTTGGTGCGTTTATATAAAAACAAAAGAAAAAAATTAAGAATGATATTTACTTAAATAAAAATCATTGAGGGGACAAAAAAAAATAAAAGTTAAATAATTTTCAGCTTGTTGGATTATAATATGATCCCTTCGATCCAAAGTTATCTCGGTTAAAGGTTATATTCTTTATTAAACTTTTTAGGATTACGTGTATGAAAATAGTGTTTTAACACGTGTACATAGGTATAACTAAATATCATCGAACGGAATCGAAACAAAATGTAATTTATCGTTCGGGTCATTTCTACTCTTCTCTCTTCGTTTCACTGTAATTCGATATAGTTTCGAGTATAGTGAATACACAACAAAGAGAATGCGTTCGCGCGATCGTATAAATACGTATTGTTCGCATTGTAACTTTTATTGGGTACCCAGCCCCCCCTTCGCCCTCCCACACCACCATTATTCGCCCACCCCACACCTGGCCTTCCTCCACTTCCTCCTCCTCTTGTCCTCTTTCTCTTTTTGTTTCCATAGGTAATCAATTCGAATCCCCATAATATATCCGACAGATGTAGCCCATCGTCAGGAAGCCACTCCTCAAATTAGCCATAAACCATGTCGGTTTTCGGTATGCCCCCCCATCCCATCGATTTACGAAAATCTCGTGCGATTATAGGGAAAGTCAGGAGGGCTGGTGGTGGTACCCATGGCTTTGCTTGCTTGCTTTCTTTCTTTCTTTCTTTCTCGAATATATAACCCACCACACGATGAACAATGCCAACGCAACACGAACTTTCACCCTCGTGGGAGAGAAAGGGGAGGAGGCGGACCTGAAAATGGTTTTCGCGTGCCTTTTCAAGTCATTAAGAGGGAAAGGTATACATGACAATGAAATAAAATGAAAAAGAAAAAAAGGAGAAACAGAGAAAGTAGGGGGTTTAAGCCCAATGAATTTGTTTTTTATTTCCTTCCTTTCTTCTTTTCTTTTTTCTTTTTATTCTAATGACGATGAATCCATTATTACTGCGACAAATATTATTTATTCGTTTTGATTTCATTTCTTTCGCGGTGTGTGTGAGTTTATTTTTAAAATATTAATTTAAAAAAACAATAAACGTGTATTATACGACATTTGTGAATGATTTTTTACATTTCCAACGTTTGTCCAATAATAATGATGATAATAATAATAATAATAATAATAGTAAAAGGGGTAAATTCTTGAATGAGAGGATCGTGCTGGAATTGAAAAGAGAAATGTTATTAGAAAATGCGATTAGCAATTCGCATAACATTTTCCGGTTTACAAGGAACAACGGTAAATATACTCGAGGAATCACTAATCTCATTATTAATGGATTTTAGAAAACAATGGTTAAATTTAGGTAGAAAATCGTGAAATATCCTTTTACGGTTAAGGCTTTAAAGTTTATAGGAAAATCGTTGGTTATAACATAATAACAAGCGAACTATATATCGTTATTTATTCCTCAGGTTAAAATTGATCCGTGATACGATATTGAGGGGGCCTTTCCCGGTTGCTCGTATTAAAGAGAGATTAAACAGGCTTTCCCCCGCTGATACTCGTTGTACTAAAAGTTCGTTCCTCTAATAAATTACCTAGAATTAGTACAAACTTGTAGACCCCCTATTAGGACCCTCGCGAACGTTCGTGTATTACATATTTGATTTTTTGTTTTCAAAAATAATTTCATTTTTATTTTGTTTCTCAATGAATGCCAACCACCACCACCACAACCATTACACGTTACAAGATTAATAATTATTATCAATAAAAAAATATTAATAATTCTCTCTATAATATTATATCTATTTGTTCCTCAATGAACATAACATTGTGTTCACTCGATAAGGGATTGTTAAATTTAATATTACCAATTAAAAATATCAATAATTCGGTATACATCTGGGATTTCAACTAATTCTTTCATCTCATCTCATCTCTCTGAGAGATATTAAATATATTATAAATATACGATGATTAATTATTTCATTAAATGTTAAATATTACGAGAAAATTGTCAGTATAGGAGGGACTTCGATTTCCCAACCCCAAAGAGATCCCGCTGATCGAAGCTCGATCGAGCCGAAGAAGGGAAGGCCGTAAGGTTGTCGAAGGCTGTTGACCTGATCCCTCTTCTCTTTCTATATCTCTCTTTCTCTCTCTCTCTCTCTCACATATATATACACGCATACACACACGCGTACTGATATATACATGCACCTTTCTTCAACTCGTATAGGAATATAGTATAGCAAAGAGACCGTTTTTCGATGCGTAACAACACACATGCATAAAACGCATGCGTAAGCCGCATATCTCTTCTGCGTACAACACCGTAGAAAATTCAATTCGACATGGACGGTGCCATCTACCTGTGAGTTCTCATTCCTCCTCCTCCTCCTCCTCCCACCCCCTCTCTTTCCTCTCATTCTCGGTCTATGGGTGAACCATCTTTCTGTTACGATTTAACGTCACCTTCTTATGGGATTACGTTTATCAGTGGGTTATCGAACACCAATATCACTGGGGGGACTTTGTACGGTTTCGTAGGAACGTAAGGAAAAAAAAAGAAAAGACATCGAAAGAGCTTGGTTAGAAAAAGGAGGAAAGAAAGAAAGAAAGGAAGAGAGAGAAGAAAATCTTTCGATAGGAATTTCTTTTTAACCTGTCCCTTCCCTTCCCCGTGTTCACCTCGGTTCGAGTTAACATCGAAGAAACTTGAAAAAAAACCACACGTTCTGCACCCACAGCTAACATCGACGACGATTTTCATGAAAGCCAATTAAATTTTTACGAGGTTGATAGGAACATACGTAAATGTATAAACGCAAAAGCGAATCCAAAGTTACGTTTTAAAGTAACTCTCGCGTGAATTCGGCACGAACGAAATATCTCGAGTTTTATGTTCTGGTTACTTGCTTGCTTGCACGCGTGCACATACACACACGTATAAGTATTCACACATACTCTTTCTTTCATTTAAGGTACATCGAGTAAAGAGAAAACGACGCGAGATAAAACGCGTTATTCCGATGATAAACGATTATTATAACCGGACTTCCGAAAAAAATCCTTTTCTTTTCTTTTTTTTCAGTTTCTATTTTATCGTTCAACCGAAAAGGAAAAAAGAAACCAAGAAAAAAAAAGCCACGAAATTTCCGTACAGTTTTTACAAGAGCTCTGTTTTTCCTGCGAAATATTCCTGGACATACTACACCCGGGGATGGTACGGGG
>NW_014569594.1:732823-774455 GCF_001313835.1 Polistes canadensis
GGGGGGGGGTTCCTCTTCTCAGTGTACAATTTTTTCCCTCGTTTCCGCAAAAAATAGGAGAAAGAAAAAGATAGAGATAGATAGAGAGAGAAAAGAGGAAGAACGAGTACGATAGAAAGGGTTCCCAGTTGAAGGGGTGAAAGAGAGAAAAATGCTGAAGAGCTACGAGGTTTGCCGACGAGACAGCGTCTCATTGTCGACCTGAGCATAGCAAAGTATTCTCTCTCTCTCTTTCTCTTTCCTCTTTCTCAGTCTTTCATTCATTTTGCGAAATCATCCGTCCCATTTCACGAGTGCCAGACGAGAGAATCCACTCGACTTAATGAAATATTTCTCTGCCGTCATTAGCTTGCTTATGCTGCCCTTATCGGACCGTTTTTCTCTCCTTTCAGATAGTTAAAAGCTTGTAGAAAAAGTTTCTCTCTCTCTCTCTCTCTCTCTTTTTATCTTTGCATAAAAAAAAAAGAAAATTATAAAAGTATAAAAAGAGAAATTTGTAATATATTTCTATTAGGATCAAACGTTAAATCCTTCAAAATGTTGCCTAAAGTTTACATTTAATCCGATTATATGTTATTCATGTATGAACCATCCCTTATTCGTAGGTGTGTGTTTATCGTATTTAGAAACTAACGTTGAATACTGTTGGATCGTGACATACTAATTTACTCAAGTCTGAAGACGTTGGTAACATTTAGTAGGTTCCTCATTCTAACGGGTTATACACCATGCTACCGAGTGCGTATCCATGTTCCGTTGGAAAAATGATTAGGTCGATCTTCCCGTGCTTTTAGTATACTTATTATCATACTTTAATACGTTTTTTTAACGTTCTTTCAATTACTCCTTAATTTTTTTTATTATTAATATTATTATTGTTGTTTATTGCTTTCAGTAATTTTAAAAAGAAATAAAGAGAAGTTTTAATACACCTATCGTTATTTTTAATCCAATAATAATGAGTCGATTTATATTATTTATTAATACAATTTCATCGTATTATTATTAGTTTGTTAATTTTTACACGAAATATAAAAAATAATTACGAATTTTACGAGAAAGAAAGTAGAATCCCTTTAAAAGAAAAGGATCGAAGTATACGTATGTCTCTGATAATATGTATCATTTTACTGATATATTCTGCAGAATAAATATCTTATTTTCCGGAGAGAGAAAGAGAAAGATAAATAGAATGAAACTCAAATAACGCGTTGAATACCTTGCGAGAAAGTAAAAAAAAAAAAAGAACAACAAACTCAAAGCAAAAAGAACATCGAATAAAACATATGGAATATAACGTTACTCGCAGAACATATATACACATATAAAAAACGTATATAAATTAATTAGAAATAATAATCTCATAAAATTCTACGTTTTCATTTTATTTTATCAAAAAAAATAAAAAGGAAAAAAAAATAAACAAAAGAAAATAAAAAATATATACTTATCGTAAATCAATACAATATATATTGAAACAACGAACCACCGTATTATTATCACACTTTAAATAAAATTCAATAAAAATAGATAAAAAATAATGAATAAATTTGATATAAAATAAAAAACGATTTGGAAAAAGAAAAAAAGAATCTGAAAGAAAGTTGAAGTTTAAAAACAAAGTAAGTAAAGTAAGAGAAAGTAAAATAAAACAGATTTGACTTCGTGACTAATAATACAGCAGCAGCTACAGCAGCTACAGCAGCAGCAGCAGCAGATGGGAAGAACGAAACTAGAATAACGAAATGGAAAAGTGATGGAGGAATAAGAGTAGGGCTCTTGGAGAAGAGGGATGTGTGCGAGGGGGTGGAGTGTTGGTTGGGGGGGGGATGATGGAAAAGGGAGAAGGGCGACTCACCAAACGGAAAATCGTCTTCTCGGAAAGGTCGGCGGCGGTGGTGGGGGAGCACGATGACTCCTGTCGACCGATTCACTTCTCAGGGCTTGAACGGCTTTTGGTACGGCCCTGAAAGGTTCCTGAGGTGTCCTCGCAAAAGTTCCCGCGACGACTGCGCCATTTCCAACGGCGTCACTCAAGTGACTTCCACCACCCAAACCCCCAGCCCCCATACTACTACTACTACCACCACCACCACCACCACCACCACCACCACCACCACCACCGTGAAAACTGTTCCATCTTCTCACAGGACCCCTATTGTTGTTGTTGTTGTTAGTTGCAGCAGCGATGTTACCACCGGTCCCAACAGGGCCGCGAAATTGATTCGTGTGTTTGTGCATTATCCACCTTCGTTCTTCTTAAAAATCAATTTTCATTCTCCTCCCCCTCGAATCTTCACTTTTCTCTCTCGTCCCCATTCTCCTCGTTGTTGTTTTATTGTTAATTGTCGTCAAGGATATTCACCAATTAATTACCTATCTTTCTACCACTACATCAACCATCACCACCTCCATCCCACACCCCCGCCGTCCTCTTCTTCTTCTTTTTCTTCTTTCTCTTTCACTCGTTCTTGTTTTACCTCTTTCAAGAGTTTTGTTTCCTTGAGCAAAGTGTTTCCTTCCTTCCTTCCTTGATAATGAGACTCCTTCCAATACTTAACAGCGATAACACCGAACGATCAAAGAAGAACTCTATCTCTTCCACAACATTAAGATTCCTTTCGGTCTCCCTAAGAAACCATCTAGAAAATATTGTTCACGAGTCGTTAGGATCTCTCTCGTTATTCTCCCATTCCAACTAGTTCGAAACCACCGAACCGATCGATTTCTATTTCCGATTTTTTCTTCCTACTGGATTCGTGCGTCTAACAGGAAAGTAACATTTGCCATCGAAAATCATTGATAGAAAAATATTTTATAAGTTAGATCGTTGAGAGATAAATGTTCAATTAAATAACATTGATATTGATATTTCGTGTGAAATAACACTATTTGTTATATTAAATGAAATAATTATATCGATTTGTTTTTTTAAATTGTATATAAAATTGAGATTTTATTCGTGTGTGTGAGTGTGTATAAAGTTATATAGGATTTGTTTAAAACTTAAAACAATTGTTCGTAGTCATTCGTTCTTATCTCATTCTATATACTTTGAAAACAAATGTTATGTTAGAGTGTCGTGCTGTCATATCGATTTTGAAAGTACAACTTTGACACAATAACTAAACGTCTATCGTTATTAATAATTCATATTACATTTAGTTATTTAATAAAACAACTATAATCAAAATGTCTATAATTAAATTCTTTATATATAATTTTTCCTTTAAATATGTTTAATTATTTCATGTAATATTTCATTATTTCACAAAATTCATTCTCAAAATGATACACACATTAACACGATATTTTTGAACGCAATGAAGTTAAATATATGAACTCAACAAAATTCATTCCTAAAGAAATATATTTTTCAATAGTATAACAAAAAAAATATGTTGTCATAGATTATTTATTTATTACGTGACCAATTGCTTTTCTCAACATATTCTGACAATACGAAAACGTGCCACTTGCATGAAAAGGTACGCTCGAGTAACGGTTGACGCGTCTGGTACTTATCTACCTCTTCTTTCTTTCTTTCTTTCTTTCTTTTTCTTTTCTCTTCCTATCTTTAAATTGTGCTTTATCAATTCGACGCGTTTGCATGGAAGAAGCATGATAAAAAAAAAAAAAAAAAAAAAAAAGAAAAAAAAAAACAACCAAGAGAGAAGAAGACGATAAAATCCGAGACACCCGTAAGGGAGTTAGTTATCTTTGTCGCACCTTTCATGCAACCCGCGTAATGCTATCATAAAATGATAAGTATCCCTCTTCCCCACTTCTTCCTCCTACTCCCTTTCCACTTTTCCCCCCTTCATCACCACCATTCTCAAATTCTTCGTCCAATTTCGAAAGTAGCTTCGTCGAGATGTTTCTCCTATCAAGCAGACGGTTATTTTTCATCGTAAAATTATAGTTATTCTCTGCTCATACTGTTTATGGTGACACCCACCCACATAAGTATTTTCAAACACTCTCTTTTGCCATGAAATATTTTATTAATTATAATAAGTATAATATCTGTTCTTTTTTAAAATACTCTCTTTTGTAGTTTCAATAATATTTTTACGTTTTTAAGAATTAAATCATTAACTATTGTATGTGTATATATATATTTTGATTTGCTTGTGTGAAACTTTACCTATATAAACTAGAGAGTCATATTTTTATTACAATGTTAATAATATGTCTCAGTATAAGTGTTATATAATATATTTATTATAATTAATAAAGTATTTCATAACAAGTCAATGTATGTTACCTACGTTTTTTATGTATGAAAACTCGATATTTCAACGATTCTCTCTCTCTCTCTCTTTCTCTAACATTTTCAAACACAACCCTAGAAACCCGATAATGCGATTGTCGATAAGAAGAAAACTCGTTCGATTGTTATCCGAATCGTTTTATAGAACCTCTCGGAAAGATAAATGAAAAAGAATTTTCTTCCAAACGAAAATTGAATTAAGAGGGTTGGGGAAAGGGAGAGGAACAATGTACGAAACGATAGACAATCCAAACTGTAAGAGAAATTTTGTTTAAATCTATCGGAAATGTAATACTTATAGATATCTAGATACGTAAATATACATGCATACCTAGTTGCATTTTTTGAAAATATTATAATATATATATTATTCGATAAAATTATATTAAATTATTTTGTTTTATTCTAAAAAAAAAAAAAAAAACGGTCGGAGAACAAATCCGGTAGATTTAATATTTACCTTGATCGAACTGTTAATAATTTTTTCGAAGTAAAAAAAAAAAAAAAGAAAAAGAAAAAAAAATCTCATGTTCGATAATGAAAAATTGTATATAGCTTGCTATACCTTACGTAATAATAATCTTTGACGGATAAACCCTTCCCTTAGAAGAAACGACGATAAGTACGAAAGTGTACAACGTAAGAAGAGGAAAAGAAAAAGAAAAGAAGAAAAGAAAAGAAAAAGTGAGAAAATAGAGAAACAAGAAAAAAAAAGGGTCCACGTATATAATGGCACCCGTGGGAATAGCTTAGTAATAGCGTGTACCGAAGTGCATAAGAGGCCCCGAAGGAGGAAGAGGAAGAGGAAGAGGAATTGAGGGTTCGGGGGGTAGGGGTAGGGGGTAGGTTTAAGGATAAAAAAGCAAGAGAGTGGGTAGACCTTCTCGAGTAGTGGATAGAAATTCAGTGAGCTTGCAAAACCCCTTGAGCACGCGCTCGAGAAGCGGCTCATCTTCCTCTTTTCGCAGCACCATCCGAGCTTACGAAAGGAAAATCCGAGCACACGCTTTTCCCGACGACGACGTTTGTGCTTTTCCTCGTGTTGAAAGAGATATCCCACCCCCATCTCTCCTCGTTGTCTACGACATATCTGGCCCTTTACCTGCGTAATTTATACGTGTATACGTGCATATGTATGTATATATGTATGTATACTTCTACCTAAGTTCTTACTTATGAAAGATAGCAAAAGTCTGACTTTTCTTTACTTACATATGTACGTATGTATGTATGTATGTATTTATTAAGTCAAAAGATGAAATCGAATTATCATCAGCTTACGTGTAATTTGTTTTCTTATATAAAAACTTGATCTAATCGATTTTTCTATACCACCCCATTCACCCCCTTTAATCCAAATTGATCCCATCGATATTCGAATTCACATCGTTTCAATTAACAAGTGCGATCGGTATTATTATCTTTTTTTTTCTCTCATTTATTTGTTTTACTTCGAACTTATTTTTGTTTTATTTAAAAATTAAACAAAACATTCGCAATGAAAATTAATCGAGTGGAGGAGAGAAAAAAAAACATAGGACGCGTTATACACGTTTTTCAATCTCGTACAAATCGTTTTACCTTTCCCCATATTTTACTCTAACGCGTTTTGATAAATAAACGTATCTCTTTCCGTTGTTTTTTTTTTTTAGAGTATAAACGATGAATATCAAAATTTAACTTTCCAATGGATTCTTCTTCTTCTTCTTTTTCTTTTTCTTCATGTTCAACGCGTATAAAACAGAAATTCCGGGGAAAGTAATTAACTGTTGTAATGGCGATAATTACTGGCGCATTTTAACAGTAAGAAATAAGAGATAGGAAGAAAACTGCTGTTGCTGTTGCTGTATGCTCGTAAAAGTGAGATAGTCGAGTAATATACATGTGTACACCTGTATGATTGCTACTCAAATATTCAACCGTCTGTGTTGAACATTTCTATGTGTTAAAACGTATCTTCTATTTTCTTTCTTTTCGTATTTCTCTCTTTCTTTCTTTTGAGTATGCTTGAATTGCCACTCGAAGAGAAAGAGAGAGAGAGAGAGAGAGAAACAAATAGTCGGGTCGAGTACGCAGAAACTATGCTGGCTTCTCTAACGAGGATTGGTTATAGAGATATACATATATATACTCGGGTACATGTGTATATGTTAGCAAGTGTTAGAAGGGGGAAAGAAAATCTCAGCAACTTCATACCTTCTACCTGAAACAATTTACGAAGGACTTAGGTGGGAAGAACATTTTACAGGTGCAGCTGTATCTTCTATCTCAAGGTAGAACTTACTAACGATATTTTTGTCCCTTCTCATACATTTTATTTCTCTCTCTCTCTCTTTCTTTTTTCATTTCTTTCTTTCATTCCTATATATTCGAAAACTTTCAACGAACAACTGTAGTCGCGTAGTTTCGAGTAATCAAACTCACGGATGTGACACGAAGCCGAGAAGAAAATTGTTATGAAATAATCTTGAAATTGTATAGACTTGGTTAAGGGATCGTTGATAATTTCCATATAAATAAATTGAAATTTAACATTAAACTTAATTGTAAAATACGTGTCGGTAATTTGTTAAAAATTGTATGAAAACTAAACATAAAATGATTCATTTTATTCTGCACATAAGATATAATAAACATTATATATGTTTGTGAGTAGTACTCATGTTTGGTTTTCCTTTGTATCTTATACATCATTTCGATGAAATATTAATTTTATTATAATTTATATCAAATTTTAACTTATATAATAAAATGTTCTTTCTCTCGCAATCAAATTTATATCAAATTGAAAAGTTTAATAATCATAAAATATGTTTTCTACGCGTATAAGAATTTCGAAATATCGTATTAGAGAAAAACAAAAAAGAAAAAAATGATTAATTGTTTGAAATTAACAGGGGAGATAGGAATATTCTTGGTATCTCGCTGTGTACGGGGTTTACCTTCTCATTTTCCCTTCTTGAAATTCTTCGCGTTTGAATCTTTACTTTTAACCGAAAAAAAAAGAAAAAAAGAAGAGATAAACGTTATCCCGATGTTTGTATCATCTTCTTCTTCTCCTTATCTGTCTCTTTTTTTTCTTTTTTTTTTCTTTCAGGGAAAGAAAGTTTTCTTACGCAGCGTTCGGATTTGCAAGGAACGTAAATTATCGGCCTAGAATAAATTGAGTTCGGAAAGTAAGATTAAACCGGTGGAAAATCGAATGTTACCTTTCCTCACCCCCGTCTATCCCACCCCCCTTTGCCTGGGGTAGCATTTTGCTAACTTACCACACGAAGAAAACTTGGAAATAACGAGAACGTCACGCTGTTACCACCACTACCACCACCATAACGGGTGTTGGTTTCTACCTGATATTTCTAACTCAAGAATCCTATAGATTTCTCCTCTTATTGTTGAGAAAGAAAAATGAATGTAAAACGTTAAAAGGACCGTGGGAGGGGATAGAGTGGGGGTGGAGGGAAATGGAAAAGGATAAAAAGAGTCATTGTGGTAATAAAAGGTAAAGAAGAAAAGAGAAAGGACGAGAGGAGGAATACGAAAATAATCGACGAAGAGAACGAGCAAGAGAGAGAGGGGGGGGGAGGGGAGAATAAAGCCAACGAAGAAGTTAATTAAAAGAACGATAAGGTGAAACGAAGTGGAAGAAAAATTTCAATTTCCAGCGAAATACGCGGACCGTGTCTTCCGGTACAACGATCTTACTCAGCGTAAACGCAATTATTAATTGTAATGCCCTCGTGTAGCCTCCTTGATTAACGCGATTCCTTTTTTCCTTTATTTTTATTTTTATTTTTCCTTTTTCTTTTCTTGAACGATCATAATGAAAGTTCGTACACCGTAAAAGGTAGATAGCAAGTTCGGAAAAATATAAATCCTTGAGCATCAAAGATTTAAGAAACGCAGAATGTTGTTTTTTTTTCTTCTTCTTTTTTCTCTACGTTATTACAAAGTATCGAGAAAGAAATTACATTGCGTGTAATTTTAATATCTTTTTTTTTCCCTTTTCGATTGATCCCTTTTTTTTTTTTATTATTAACGAACAAATGTCAAAAGTTATACGCTGCTAGTATTTCGTATAAAATGAAATAAATGCGTTTGTCGTGTGTATAAGAGAATTTTTATATATTAATTTGTGAAATCCATCCAATCTTGTGTTGATTTTTTTTTTTTTCTAGAAATATACGTAAACGCGTGGGTTTTGGATCTTTGGAAAAAAAAAAAAAAAGAAAAGGAAAATTGAAGAAATTTCAATGGGGGAATAAAAATCGTATAGCAAAGGTTAAAGTTTAGCGTGGAAATTTTATCGGTTTCTTGATCGCAATGTTGTGAAAAAAAGGTTAATAAAATATATCCACGTTCTTTCTTCTTCTAAAATACATTGATTTTATATTATAAAAAATAAATGATTAAATTTCTTTTTCTATATAATGACACTTATATTAAATTACAGTTATAATTATCTCAACATAGTATCAACAAATATTATTTCATTAATCAGTAAGATTAAATAAAACGATAATAAATTGATGAAAGTTGATACAGAGTGTGATAAATCGATTAATTGAATATAAACTAACTAATCAGGATAATATTGACAAGCTACGGTGACATATTTAACGATAAGTTTTCAACTTTATCTTCTGACGTACGTAGTCCAATATAAAACAAAATGATTAAAACGTATTTCGTTTGGTTCGACGTGATGCCATAATAATTGATGATAAACAACAAACCACAGGAGAATACTTCATGCTCCCTTGGTGACGAAAATAATAATAAACGAAATTCATTCGTCAAAGACGATAAATTTCAATTTGCGATGAAGTAGTAGATTCATTCGTTCGAAATAAAAAAAGAAAGAAAGAAAGAAATCTAAAGAAAGGAGATATAAAGAAAATGAAAATAAATAAAAAGTTTATTCGAAACGTTATTAAAGTACTCTCATTTATCAAAAGGATTTGTTAAAGTGATGAGAGGGGGTTGAATGAATCCAGTTGTACGTCTTGGAAAGGAATAAAAAAAAAAAAGTGTTTTCGTAAAAAGGTCAAAAGTTTGTTTTTACTTATCTCGATTCTTTCTTTCTTTCTCATTCTCTCTATTTCTTTTTCTATTTCTTTCATCCGTTCTATTTCCTTGGGCCAAGTTTATAGATGCAAGAGAATATAATTGGTAAAGTAATAGAGAATGAAAATTAAAAAAAAAAAGAAGAAGAACGAAGTAATGTTTTTTGTTGGTTCGTTTCCGTATCGCAGTATGCCCTTTTAAAAAACTGGATGAAACGTAAATTACTGTGCGTCTTTTCCCTTCCCCCTACCGCTACCCCTCCTTTTCTCTGATCTTTAGACCTACAACAAAACGGATGAGAATTTCTTTAAGGAAAGTGTAATAACAATGAGACGAAATATAACGAGTAGGAAGAAACGAAATCGAAATAACCTATATCATCTCTTTCTTTTTTTTCTTATTAGATAAGGGATGAGAAAGAAAATATGAATGCTAGGATAAAAGAATGAAAAAGAAAAGAGATAAAGGAATGAAAAAAAAAAAAAGGGCAGCGCCAAAGAGGATAAAGATCCTTGGTTATTCAAGGACAACCTTGACCATTGTCGAGGGTTGCTCTAATCCCAACGATCCTAGCAGTTCTTTCTCACCCAGCTTTTGCTAACGAGCTTCATTCCCATAAATTTCGACCGGTTATGGGTGGTGGTGGATCGTTAAAAAAAAAAAAAGAACCCCTCCTATAAACTCTTTTCAATCTTTTCTTTTTCTTCTTCTTCTTTTTTGTTTCTTTTTCAAATATTCTTATTAAAAACTGCTAGCAAAGTAAGTGTTTCATTTATTATTCGTAAATAACTTCTAAAGTAACGGCTCTTGTTTGTTAATGGGTTTGCGAGTGTATACAAGTACGAGAACTACTTTAAAATATGGTAATATGTTGGTAAGAAACGAAAAAAAAAAGGGTTAACTGTAAAGGACGTGCGCTTAATATTCTTCAAAGTAAAATACGTGAAGTAAAGAAATCGGTGTATTTCAACGGTGAAACAACCATACTAGTGGTCCATTTCTTCCTTCCTTGCTTGTTTCCGGCAACAATATCGACACGAACATCATCAAAATGACTATTAATGAATCCGACCTTCGACGTTCCTCGTTAACGGCAATTATTCAAGAAATCGATATACGTAGAGGGTAAAAAAAAAAACAAAAAATGTTTGCGGCCAGAGTTCGTTAAGCCAACGGGCTGTGTTTTTTCGTCACGGAAACTAACGAGGATCTTCGTTCGTTTCTTTTTGGTCCACCCCCTATAACACCCCTCCACACTCCCACATCCCCTTCTCCTTCTATCCTCTTTTTTATCGACGTCAAATCACGATGACGGGGTACCTCCATCCAAGATAAAACCTATGCGAAAACTATTTTCCCAAACTATGTGGTTTTTACAACGAATGGGAGGAAGGGGGATGGTGGGTAAGGAAATATCATCAATTTTATTTTCACTAATAAATCGTTTAATATATTTTATATATCGGCGTAAAATATTTTGCGATCCTTTTTATCGAAATTATTTTACCCTCTATTTTTTTTTGTTTACAACGAAAACGAATCAAATACATTTTATAAGAGAATTTATATAATCCTTTTGATAAAATTAAAATAAAATAGAAAAGTTCTTATTTTAAAATAAATATATATATCACAGATCTTACAATTAATCGTAATAAATGAAATAAATGTTTATACGTTATATTTCTATGTGATTAAAATCGAGAGAGAGAGAGAAAATTGCATACGTTTGCATGTAAAAAAAAAAAAAAAAAAAAAAAAAAAAAAAAGAAAAGTATAAAATCATCGCGGTTTATATCACATTTATGAAAGCTTTCAAACGAATTCGAAAAAAAAAAATAACAAAAAAAAAAACATCTTTGTCCGTGTCAAATCCCTTTTCCCATCTGGTTTTAATTCGTAGTTCCTTCGTTAATGAAAATGCGCATATCACGGATTTGAATAGCAGAAGCACATAAATGCAATTCGTAGGGGAAGTATGCGAGACATTCTGCTTCCTTCTCCTCCTCAACCACCTCCTCCACAACCACCTCCTCCTGCTCGTTACTTCCTGTACTTCTCGTTGTTGCACCGTGCCAAACGTGCTATCGGTTAGACCAAACCACGTTACGGGAATACACACAAACTAGCGTAATTCACCTCCATGTTGATTTCCGCAAGCCCGTACAAGAGTGAGAGAGATAGAGAGAGATAGAGAGAGAACCCGTACCCAACTATATGTAATAGTTAGGTAGATAGATTGTGAGGTATCTGTGTGTATTCGATCGAACATGCTGCGGGCTCAAACGTTTCAACGATTCATACTAATCCTTCTTCCTTCTCTCTTCCTTTGATACAACTAGAGTTAATTTCGTTCGTTTATCCTAAAACTAATACTTTCATCTTGCAAGTTAACGAGACGGTCAACGTAACAAACGGGGAATATAAATTCGTGTTGAGATTTGTGACGAGATTTCGTTTAAATGTATCCATGTTTTTGTTTCTTTTTTATTTATCTTTTTATTATAACGTATAATTTTGAAAAAAAAAAAAAAGATGAATATAAATATGATTTTGAAAATGATTTTGTCCTGAATTTTTAATTGAAATTGTTTTTCTATTTTTTGTTCCTTTTATTTTATTTGTTCTCTTAGAGAGCGAAGAGGTTTCTTTGATCGAACGTGAACTATGAAGACCATTTTTAATTACTTATTATCTTTATTTACAGGAAGAGAAACTTAATCAGAGAGAGAGAGAGAGAGAGAGAGAAAGAAAGAGAACACACTTTACTCGTCTTTCCAGCTTGGTAAACACGCGAATAATGCATTTTATCTTTATTATTTTTATTACACAACGAATAATAACACACAACGAGTGTTTATATTAAATGTTAACTTTTTTTTGTTGTTTTTTTTTTATCTTATATACATATATATATATTTCAACGAGTATATAATATTATAAAAATTTATACAGCAGCTTTTGTTGTTCATTATTCCTTTTTATTAATTTAATGGTGCACGTTATATTCGAATGCAAATAAATCGTATATTGAAGGGAAGAAGAAAATATAATATAAAATAAAATAAATTGATAGGAAATAAAATGGAATGAAAAAAGATCGAGCGAGTTCACATAACTCTATCATACCACCACCACCACCACCCCCACCAAGCTCAGCATGAATTCCATCATCGTGTTTTTAGAAAAGATATGGTCATGAGAGGTTGTTGGACTGCCCGGTCGATGCTTGTGAAGGGCTCGTATGGAAAAAAAACGATGTTTCAAAAGGGATGAGAGATAATATAGCGTAGTAGAGAACGAATGTAGTCCGAGATCTTCTAAAGTACTATTCGAAAAAAAAAGAAAAAAAAAATAATGAATGTACTTCGTTCCACGTATCTATCATCTATCTTTCTTCTCATCCATTCACTTCTTACGAAGACTTGTCATATTTGTCAAATATCAAAATGATCGGATAAAAAATTACGCGAGGGTTATGGAATTTTTTTATTTGACCCTTACTGACGATGATCAAAATGAATAATATTCGGACGATACGAAAACAAAAAAAATATATTACGCGCAAAATTACATAGGTCACTTTTTGTCTCGCGTTTATCGATATTTTTGTGTTATCAGCAAATTTGAAAAAAAAGAAAAAGATAAAAAACAAAATATCGCGATACTATTTAATCGGATATTAATTGTTAGATATAAATCTCAATATAATTATCTTTTATTCGATAAATTATTGTGTCTCTCGTTTGTAATATTATTTTTAATATAATAATAATAATAATAATAATAATAATAAAGTATACATAATTAACACAAAATTAATAAATTAATTAGCATGACTAAAGTGTAGCATAAAAAAATTGTGATTGTTGTTCGTGATTAAAGTAATGGTGTAAGTTACCGAAATCATGACTAAGCATCAAGAAAAGTGAAGGTAACAAACACGTGCTTACCTAACTATATTATAATACACGTAAAATAAGTATATCTCTATTTTTTTCTTAACTACTCAAAGGAAAATAATAATAAGAAGAAGAAGAAGCGCGTGTACAAGAAGATCCTCAGCGTGAGAGAACGACCCTGGATCGTCTTGGGAGTTGGGCCTCCCCATTCAGAAGTCTACCTTTCCCACAGTGTCTTCCTACAAACGAAGAGAAGACGACGAAGAGAAGACGACGAAGAAAACCGAGTCAAAGTTCAGCGTACCGACTTTAGCTACCTGCTGCTGCTGCCGACTACTACTACTACTACTAATACTACTACACTTCTTCTTCTTCTTCCTTTCCACTCGAAAATACTTTTACCTATTCATGCGTTCCCACCTGCTTCCTGAATATGCATCGAATTTTCGAGCACATCGATCCTACTAATATCCGAGTAAAAACTTTATCGATAGATAGTTACCACGGAAATAAAAAAAAGAAAAAGAAATCACAATAAGAAAAAGAACAAAAATCAAATTTTCTATCAGTGTCACCCCTTAAACTGTTAAACTTTGGATAAAAATTCTTTCAAGATGTTTACTTAAACATTATTTTTGTGTTTAATTTTTATTCTTTCGTTTCATAGTCCGAAACAACAATTACGTTTATCTAATCTACGTAGTATCAAAAAGTAAACGTAAATATAAACATAAAAGTAAAATAAATGTAAATATACAAGTGTGTATAGTTATCGTTAAAAGGAAATATAAATAATTTGTAATACGAGACACAAACAAATTTGTCCATCTGCATTACTAACCCCCTCTCTCTCTCCTAGCTGCTAAACTTAACACACAAGTTTTTTTTTGTCTTCGAGAATATTTTTACGATCCGTTATAAACTTTATTATTCGTTTGCAACATCATCGTTGGGATCTTATTTCCGTACTTATTATTCCGTTGACGTTTAATCGTTTAAACTAAATCGAAATACAATTACCCGGGGCGTCGACGATTGAGAAACGAGTGGAGGAACTCAATTCGATTCTATTAAAATTCATCGCGAAGAACGAACGAAATGATCCGGACGAGAACAAGGGGGGTGGGTGGTGGGACTGCTGTATGCAGGGGACCGACCGAGAAAATACTCTCGAGGGAAATTTTCTTCGATGAAAATTGGCGTTGGCCGGTGGATCGGTGGTGTGGAAAGGAAAAAAAAGAAAAAAAGAAAAAAAAAAAAAAGAAAAATACTTTTCGAGGACTTTGATTTTCAACTAATGCATTCTCACCGGAGACGGGGGTCCATGAAGAAAAGGAGAATTTCTCGAAAGCTACAATGGCGAGTGCACAAAGATGAGGTGAGGAGGGAAAGAGGTAAGAGCTGCGAACGGAAGAGAACCAAAGTAGAAAAGAGAATAAAATGGAAGAAGAAGAAGAAGAAAAAAAAAGGTATAGAAAAGGCGAATCGATTCACAAGCGAACCCAACGATGGAAGATTCTTCTCTCTTCGAATCTTATCTTCTCCGTTAAGCTGTGCGACTCACCGCCTGGAGAGAGAGAGAAAGAGAGAGAGAGAGAGGGTAAAAAAAAGAAGAGAGATTACCCTTTCCATTCTTGATTATTATGAAACAACCGGGATCAGAGAGAAAGAGATAGATATATATCTCGATTTATTGTACCATAAGATTTATCTCAGAAAACTCAACGTACGCTACGGGAAACAAGACAATATATATATGAAAGAGAAAGAGAGATATCGAATAAGCAATTATTTCTAATGCATAAATATAATTTTGTTTTACCTATGAGACAAAGTTCAAAGTATCAAAACTGGAGAAAGAGAATGGAAATATCAAGTAAAATGTGATTACGCGATATCAACAAAGGGGAAATAAAATATACTAGAGAAAGATATAAAAGAGAGAGAGAGAAAGATTTCATTCGAATTGTAAGGGTAAGTTTTCAAAATAAATCATCATGATCTGAGATTAATAAGGAAAGAAAGGAAGAAAGAAAGGAAGGAAGAGGGTTGGTGGAGACAGAGAGAATCTTAAGATCGTAAGATCAAAAAGTAGCAATAAAATAACAGGATTTATCTTTCACGAGGTAAGAGAGTCGTCGTCCCTTTTGTTCCACTTTCTTTTCCAATGCTCTGTGTATTATTCTCTTTCTATCTCCTTTGCGGAGATGGAACACCGATAATGTCACGAATCGAAGTATCGGGAAGTATAACTCTAATGCAAGAAGAATACAAAAGTCGATAAAAGTTTACCGAGGAAGAAGAAGAAGAAGAAGAAGTCGTCTTGGTGAAAAGTGGTGTTGGTAGCCTTTTGGAAACGTTTCGAGTGATGAGAAATAAAAAAAAAAAGAAAAAAAAAACAAGATAGATAAAGAAAGGAACATAGATTTGGCGAGTATCTATGAGACAAAGAAAGAAACTTTTTACAGTGAAATTGTCGACCCGAATTCGATTTCATTTCAATCAAAGACCTTCGCGAAAATTGCCTTCACTCTTTTAACAGAGTTTATTTAAGCGAAAATGTAATTTAAAAAAAAAAAAAGAAATTAGAATTGTAATACGAAAATCAGTCAACGTAACATCATCCTATTGGACTGTACGAAATCAATGAGAAAAATTGAATTTTCTTCGACAAACGAACTGTGTACCCTCTTATTCGAAAATTATTCAACAGAATTTCGATTTAATATATATCGTTAGCTATTTTATATATTATTTACATTCGAATTTATTCCAATATCGCGTTTCCCGGTAGCATTATTTCCATTGCGTTCGTTGAAAAATTAAAAAAAGAAAGAAAAGGAAAAGAATAAAAGGGAAAAAAGAAGTTCCGATACGACTTATCGTGAAAAATAAAATATCAAGTCGATATGGATTTTCCGCGAACGAATTTTTTCTTTTTTTCTTTTTTTTTTTTTCATTCGTTCATTCTCTCGTTTGCTTCGCTTTTGAATTTAAACGTTATTGAATTCGAAAATAATATACGATTGAAAAATAAACGAAAATAAAAATTAAAATCGTTCTTACAAATTTTGTCAATAAAATTATCAAATCGGGATAACACCCAACACTAAATAATATATATTATAATTGTATAAATAATTTGATTTTGAAATAATTCATTTTATTCTAATCGCTTCGATAATATAACAAAACAATTTTACACATCCACATTAATAAATGTATTTAAAATATTTAATATTAATCGATTTGAATGTCTCTTATCGATTGGGGTACATTAGTAATTTGAAACTCGATCTAGTTGTTATCTTATCAGAAAATATTTGAATCGAACAAACTCGACTTGATTTTAAGAACTCGAGCACGCGTTTTTAGTGTCTCTTTCTACCTTTTAACCATTGGATTCGTGCCAGGACGATTCGAAAGGAAATTGAAAGTTCTTTTCAATGGGATGATCACAATTCTACACGTAGAAACTATGAGAGAAGACATCAAACGCGTTTTTCGACTTTCCATTTTGTCAATGGCATGTTGTTCATTAATATCTGCAAAAGATCTCCGTGTGCGTTGGATGAAAACCTTTTCCTCCATTTCACGAATCAAAAGTTCTACGCGAATAAGAGTTTCATGCACCGAATCTCGTACAAATCGTAACCGTATCCAATATACACATACACACTTGCGAATCGGAATCGGGTCGTACACGGTTCTCTCTTTCTTATGAAATAATAACGCGAAATATATAATAATAACTTATCTTCCTTTTTAGAAAGAGAAAAATCATTTTTACCTTACAAAGAAATAAATCCCTTAATCCCAAACCTTATCCTCATTCTGGACATAATAAATACTAAATCTCATAAAAGAACGCGTAATCCCACAACGACGACGACGTATCTAGAATGTTAATCTCTTCATACGAGTTACAATTCTAACTAGAATAAGTCAAACATTTTTAAAAATATTTCAAAAATCATGAATATCCTTTATTTTAATTTTAATCTTCCTATCATCTCTTAATGTATATCCAAATGAAATAATAAATCCGATATCAAAGCTCTTAATGAAAATTTTCTGGTTTAACGCCAATCCCAACCTGTTTACTTAATTACTGAAAGTAACAGTGAAATCGATTGTTTCATCAAAAAAGAGATCACTTAAGCGTACGTACGGTGCTCTTGTGTGTTCACTCAACGACGAAACGAACGAACGAACGAACGAACATACGAACGAATTCACGAATAAACGCATAGAACACGTAAACGCGTACGAATCATTTTGCTCCGCGTATTCTACTCGATCGATTACAAGAACAGACACACAGGTACACACGCACAAACACATCCTTGTTGCTACGTCCACTCATCCATCCTTCATCCATCCATCCGTCCAACCATCCATCTATGTATCCTTCATCCATCCATTCACCCATCCATTCATCCATCCATCTATCCATCCATCCATCCATCCATCTATCCAACCGTTCGTCCTCATAGACTTCGTAAGGGCAAAAACGCGTGCAGGCAGTTAATCAACGAACGAACCAAAATTCAAGCGAAGGGTGTGTGTGTCTCCCTCTCTCTCTCTCTCTCTCTCTCTCTCTCTCTCTCTCTCTCTCTCTCTCTCTCTCTCTCTCTCTCTTTATCTATCTATCTCTCTTTGTCTCTTGCTTTTCGATTCGCATATCCCAGTGACGCGTAAGTACGTCTCTCTATACACGTAAAAGTCCATTTACGATGGGCTCATATGGGAAGCACCAGTGTACGGGGGGGTTGCCTATGAAGACCCAGATGCTATTTGGAGCAATCCGTTGCTCATAAATCGTTGACCAAAGCTTCGAAACGATGCGAGCTTGTTCACCTTTCAAACGAGTTATGTATGTATAAGGTAAATGTATATATATATATATATATATAAATGCATATGTATATGCTTGTGATATACGAGTACGCTGTCGTTAGTTAATGTTCAAAAGTTAAAGGATACCTCGCGTTACTCTCTTCTAGTTATACGCTAGTATTTATTACCATAGAAATCATCTACGAAAAAATAAAATAAAATAAATAAATAAAAAAAAAAGAACAACAACAATAACAACAAAATATGAAGCGAGTATGAAAGAAGATCGGATGGATTTTCTGCCCATCCGAATTTTATCGAAGAATTTTATCTCACGATCTCTTTAACCAAATCAGAATCACTACTATTTCGTACGTTTTATCTTTCTCTTATTAATTTGCCCTCATTTACGACCGTCTCCTCTTTGAGTAACTCATATACCGGGTATCCGATTCGACTCGATTTTATTAAATGTATTCGCACACGAATGAGAAAAGATTTTTCTTATTACTGATTTGAAATATATATAATTCAAAGAAAAATATTAATTTATTTATACCTTCTCTCTCTTCACAAAGAGAGAGAGAGACTATTTAAAAATGATTTATTAAATACAAGATTGCTTTTATTTGCACCCACACGACCACCACCAACCACCACCACTTTTCTACTTCTCACGAAAAGATACGAAAGGATCGAAGAGACACGAATGGCTAAGGGAAAAAGATAAAGAAATGAGAAAAGACCAGATGTATTCGTATACATCCCTTTTGGAAGTATCGCGTCACGTATCGATAAATCTTAATATTTATGTTACGCATTTCGCACTTTCGACGATTTCAAAGAGAACGTCACATCTTCATATAATCCTTCTCGTTGTTGTTGTCATCTTCTCGTCATCGTTCGTCTCTGGAGAATTCATGAGCTGCCGTAGTCGAGAGCAAATATTTACAGAGAGTGTGTGTGTGTGAGAGAGAGAGAGAGAGAGAGAGAGAGAGAGAGAGAGAGAGAGAGAGAGAGAGAGAGAGAGAGACCATCGACGACGAATCGATGCCGGTGTTTAGTATCCGCCTTCATGCTCCAACGCAAATCCTCCCTTGTTGGGGCACTGACCGCGAGAGGAACGAGCCAGCAAACGAGTGAGTGAGTGAGTGAGTGAACGAGCTTATAACTGAGCAAACTAGGGAGAGAGAGAGAGAGAAAGAGAGAGACGAAGGATAAAAAAAAGAAAAAAAAAAAAAAAAAAAAATAGGTGCTGCGAAAATCGATGATACAAACCGTTTAACGCTGCATCGAACAAACTCTCGCAAAGTAGGCTTGATAATATCTCGATAACTACTAACCCCCATCATCGTAACCGAACCGAATGCGGAAAAACGCATATTTTTTGTTCTCTGCAAAACGTTCCTATAATTTTATCAATGAAATACAAGCAAGCAAGCAAACAAATAAACAAGCAAGCAAGCAAGCAAGCAAGCATACAAGCAAACGTTGGAAGCTCGATTATCTCGATCGAATCGTACTCGGCTCGTTAATCAAACTTTCCTATTGTCGAAAGTGATCCTTTTTATACGCTTTCCCTTTGAACACCGTTAAACTATTCTTTTCTTTTCATTTCTTTCTTTCTCTTTTTCAATTCACATATTTTTCCTATGAATATATAAAAACGTGTACGCGTATTATTACGGAATTAATGAAATCCTACGCATAAACAACACGTAGAACAATGTTGATAACGTTAGCTATATAATTAACGTTACACGGGAAATTACGTTTATCTTGGGATACTACGTAGATTGAGATTCTCGGTTATTCGGAAAATATTCGATGAGTGGTATTTAAAAACCACGGGGTGCGCGAGGGGTGGGGGTTAAGAAAAAATTAGATGAACGTTACCGCGAGAAGAAACTTCGAATGAGAGTTTAAAAAAAAAAAAAAAAAAAAACGCTTCAGTAGTAATTTAAGAACAATGAACAGGGTCGAGTGTATGCTTTATTTAGGCCACGCTAATGTGACGTCAGAAAGGTAAAATGTTAGATTTCTATTTGGAGATTTATCGTGTGTCGGCGAATTCAGATGTATAATATATATTCCAAGTCTTTTTATTTATTCGTTATGAAATTAATAAAAATCACAAAAGAAAAGAAAAGAAATGAAACAAAAATCTTACGTTGTCTGAACAATGATCGATAATCAAGCACGCGATTAATTTCAATATTATCGTCCGATGGGTTATATTCAATAAATTTTCTCGTATGAACTTACTCGATGTTATTATAGAAAAGTAAATACCTGTTCGTATACGCGTAAAATATACTCTACGTGAAAAATTTACAACTCGGCATTTTTATTTAAACCAACAGGAGATACGCAAATATTCTTACAGAGAGAAAGAGAGAAAGGTTGTATCCATTAAACAGGAAAACGATTAAGCTTTCCACTGCGGAAAACCTGCCTACTAATTGAAAAATTGAGTTAGGTATTCGTAGAATCGTGCGGTTTATGTACGCGAAAGATAAAGGGGTTACTAAAAACACCATCAACCGGTCAATCCATCTATTGCAATTGTGATTGTGAAATGTAAAGAAGAACTCTCTCTATGCTAAGGTATACTAAACGTGTCAATTATTTTTCTTATCTTTTTTTCTCGCTGCTTTTCGTTTTATTACATTAACATATTAATTCATCCGACGGAAAGTTTATTTTACGGTCTGAGAGTTAAAAAAAAAAAAAAAAGGAAATGTCGCCCATATTTTCGTTCAAATACAAACCAACTAACGGAACAAGCAGGGAGGGGGAGGAGGAGGAGGGACGACAATTTATATACGTGTATCCGGAAAATCCACGATAGGTGAACAATTGCAGGTTGAAAAATAAACGCGTAAATACCGCGAGAAAAAAAAAAATAAAATAAAATAAATATCGGCAACCTTTTTTCAACTTCGACCCGAACAATACGCGAACGTGTACCTTCGCGCTATTACCTTCGAAAAACGGCATTGAGAAAAAAAAAGAAAAAAGAAGAAAAAAAAGTCGAGGCATCCCGATGCATCGGGGAAAAGCAAATAAAAAAAATACGCCGAGATAAACATGCAAATCGAGATCCGATATTGTTCATTCCTATATATATATATTCTCTCTTATAGTTTTCTATACGATTTATAAAGATGGAAACATAAGCTTCATACGTCGTATATATTATTCTTTTGAAATCCGACAAAGAAATCTGACAATTTTTTTTTTTCAATGGAATGAGGAGAGATATTTCTCAATGGAAAAATACTAATCGTAAAAAAAAAAACAACAAAAAAACCATATCCTCGAAATATACGCATAAATTCTCTGTGTGTTTATTAATATAATTCAAAATTATCAAATGTTCATTTCAATTAACGAATGTTCAATGATGATATATAATTATACATGCATAATTATATATACTACTGTGTATGCGTGTAAATGTTTGCATACGTTTATAGATCGATAAATTTTTCGTAATAAAGAATGCAACGCGTTTCATAGTAGTGGGATAGAATTAGGATACACGCATACACACACACATGATTCGTGAAATAGAACGGCCGTCGTTTTAAAAAGAAAATAGAAATAAAAAGAAAAAGAAAAAATATGTAGAAATAGAGAAATAGAGAGGATAAGAAGAAGTACAGGATGCATCTGGCTTGTATATAGGAAAAACGCTGAAGGCTTCGAAAGAGAAAAGAAGGGAGAGAGAGAGAGAGGAATGGTGTGCCTTAAGCTTACTAGAAATACTTTCAAGAATATAGGACACGTGTTCGTCCTTCGACAGGAAACGAGAATTTCTTCTCTTTCTCTCTCTCTCTCTCTCTCTCTCTCTCTCTCTCTCTCTCTCTCTTTCTCTCTTCCTTTAGCTGTTTCCACGACAATTAATTGCTGCGTTCGGATATACGTTAGTACACACACTTGGTGATGTTACTATACTACTAATACTACTATAATAACTACCACTACTACTACTACTACTACTATTATGCTATTACTGTTTCTAAATACTACTTCCTCGTAGCAAGGATTCGATGACTAACTGTAGACACGTGTACGCCCTTTTAAAAGATATGAGGCGTCTGCTTTCCTTCTACGTAATCGTTCAGATAAGATATATTTCTTTTTTTTTATTTTTCTCTCTCTCTCTCTATCTCTCGAAGTAAATCGTAACGAATTCAATCCAATCAGTGAATTCAATCCAACCTTAGCGAAAGCCAATTCACTGCACGAGAGAAAGAAATCTTAAGACGAATAAACCCCATGAGCCAAAGAAAGAAACCATTCGAGACACAGTTAAGAGGGGTGTGAAGTAAAAGAGAAAATAAAAAAAAGAAAAAGAAATGAGGGAGGGGAGAGGAAAGGATTGAAGTGGAAGCCTATAAACACCGGGAAAAGAAGAAAAGAATTTAACGCTCTCCGTGAATTTCTCTCACAGCCAAGCGAATTTGGCGAGACACTAACTCCTTGAAAAATAAACACGAACCGGCCAAGAATTTTTTTTTTCTCTTCTTCTACTTTTACTTCTACTTCTTAATCTTATTCTTCTTCTTCTTCTTCTTCTTCGTTCGCAATTCGTTTCCAACGTTTCTGATAACTTTCTTTCTTCCTTTCTTTCCTTCTATGCATTTTTTATCATCAAGGACGCGCTCAATGATGCCATGCATTTTTGATATTACGTGCGAAATAAAATCTCATGTTTTTTTTTTGGTGGTGGTGGTGGGGTATCTTTTTATTTTATTGAACGTGGGTATCTGACGCGACGTGTCATTAAATTTTCATACGTCCCTGATGGTCCGAGACGAAATCGATAATAAAGATCGACCCTTTTTAAGTATCCTCTATAGTTTAAAAATAATTTCTTTTATTTGATGGGTTAAATATATAAAAGACGATTTTTTTTTGGGTTTGCATATTCCAAAAATACGAGACGTATTTATTAAATGATCGAATTTGATGAATTCAATTATTGTCAATTATTTATCGCGTTGTTATACGACAATTAACATTAACCGATACATTTATTTTATCCTCAACCCCTTTTTTTCAACTGGGACAAACCCTTAACGCGTGGTTTATCTTTCGAATTAAAAATTTTGAAAGGCAAGTTTGATGATCTTGACGTTCATTTAAAATATCTCTTCTATCCAAACGCTATACATAAATTTTATTTTCGTTTACATTGTATTACCATTATAGAAAAAGGAGGAAAAATAAAAAAATTACAATTTTTCTGAAAATATTTGACTTTGATTTATTATCTCTAATGCAATGCTATAAAAAAAGGAAAAAAAAGTACTACTTGACTAACCGAATTACGAGAAAATTGTAAATCACGTCTGAACACAGAGTATTTATTGTTAAAATATAAAAAAAGATTTTAAGATTCGTAGGTAAAATTACGTATCGGTAAAAACGACTAACTAAATTATTATGAATTATAAGGATTCGTAGGAAACGATAATCGATATATTCGCAAATCATATTAAATAATTACATATGCGATAACAAAATCCAATTATAACACAAATGTCATAACTTCATGTGGCTGAGAGAGGTTGGCGTCAATAAAATATTATTAAAAAAGAAAAAGAACTTTTTTTAATTGTTGACGGAAGTATAATAAAAGTTGGTTTTATTATTGCACATGATTTTTATTACATGTCGAATGATTTTCTAAAAAGAAACTTCGTCTTATCCCGATCTTACGAAAGCGGAAACATTGATGATGCGCCTGCGTGATTTATATATTATATTTAACTTTCTGTTAAAAAAACACGGGGACTAGAAGGGGGGGGAGGGATGTATACTAATTGTAAGCCATTTTTTACGTTCCAGTTTCACAAAAAAAAAAAAAACTTGATGACAATAAGAGACTTTCTCGGTACCGTGTTCGTTTTGTGAAACAAACTAGTAAGTGTATTAAACATAATTACACTTGGCTAATCCTACTCGAAACAATAATTAATTACCTTACGTGCACGGTGACGTGCCGGTAACGTTCGTTCCACTCTCCTCGTCTTAACTTATATGATGTCTTAATACAACATACTTAATCTTTTTATATTTATCGAATACTATATTATAAAGAAGAAAATAAAATAAAAAGGGGGGTAGGAGGGGGGGGGAAAGAAATAAGATAGTTAGTAGAAACACGAGAGCTAGTTAAATATTATATTTTTTGTTTGATATTGCAAGCAAACAAATGAACACACACACGCACACATATATATGCGTATCGATAATCGGATTAAAACAAATATTAACAAACTAAACTAACATTGTTTCTTTGTTTATAATCAGCAGTAATATTATCGATAAAATATTATTTATATGTTTCTAAATGTGTGGATTAAAACGGATTGAAATATTTGTTTACAAAAAGAAAAATAAACAGAAGGAAAGCTCTGTGTAGGTTCGTAAAAAATTGTCTTGATTTTATTTTTTCTACTTTTCCCTTTTCGACGATTATCGGAAAGAGTTTTTCAAATTCAATATACTACTATTACTATTATTATTACTATTATTTAACATTTTATCGCACGGTTCTATATTTAGTATCTACTCGTGTACATTTTTACAAGACTTTTCTTTTTTTTTTTTTCAAATGTTCGCGTAAATAAGACATTCCAATGAAGATGTAACAAAACAAAAAAAAAAAAAAAAGAGATGAATAACCCGTCTTGTGTCCTTTGAAAAGCTATGGGCAACGATGGCGACTGAAAGGTGAATAAAGTATTTCATTTATAAAACACTAGGAAGAAGAAGAGAAAGTTCAGAAGATAGCGTGAGAGAGAAATTAAAAGAAAGATAGTAAAGGAAAAAGGTAGACGGCCTTTTCTTTTTAGATACAAGAAGAAAGACGAGTCTTTTTCTCAAACGTGCTTTTACCAAAGGAACCTTAGAAAAGTATAAGTCGCGAAAAAAAAGTTTCTTTTCGTAAAACACCGCATGCGGAACAAGGACGTTACGTTATTATGCATGACCGCATTGCAGCGTCTGAAAAATGATACGCAACTTTGAAAAAAATATTTATTTTATGTAATCCATAAGGCAAACGATACTACCGATTCAACATTTTTATGCAATCCTTTACGTTTATAATATATTATGTATTAACGATTTCAATTTTTCAATCTTTGTATTCGTTACTTTTTTTTGAAATAAAAAATAACAAAAGAAAAATAAATAACATATCTTTTATAAGTACAAAATAATTTTTAAGTTGAATAAATATAAAACTTAATAAATATATATATATATATAAATAAATATAAATAAATATTTATACAAAAAAATTTCTATTTCTCCGATGTCATTATCCTTTTATATTAAGAAATTAATTAGAAAAAGAAAAAAAGAAGGGAAACAAAATGAATCTAATGATTTTTTCTTATTTCATGCAAAACAACACATGCATGCACATTCACACAGGGAGAAATATTCAAAAGATTTTCATAGTTAGATAGAGATAACAGTGAAAATATACATATATATATATATATATATATAGATACACAGTGAGAGGTTACTTTGAATGCGCCAAAATTCCGGTCTGTCTACAAAGTCGAAGAAGAGAGAGAGAAAGAGAGAGAGAGAGGGAGATGAAAAAAGATCTTCACATAACTGGGTCATGGATCATGTTCTCGAAAGAGTGCAAGTGCACTCTTCCTCGCCTGAGGAAAATAGACTCCGATCTTTTGCTTCCTTTCTCTACTGAAATTTTCTTTTATTTTGATCAATGATTAGGAAAGGAAGAAGACCGAAACGGTAAAATAAGACAAAAAAAAAAAAAAAATAAAAATAAAGGACAAAACAAAAAGGGGGAGAAACGAATCAATATTTTTTTTTTCCTTTTATTTTTTTATTTGTTTCCGTTTCCTTCGTGCCAATCGTTTCACGAAGTTTCGAAATAAAATTCGCGATAATAGAACATCCGTTTAATTAGATAATTATTTCGTTCATTGGCATCTTTTCTTCCCTCTTTTTCTGTATTATTTGCTCTCTCTCTCTTTCTCTCTCTTTTATTATTATGTTTTTTTTTGTTTCGTTGTCGATTATACAACAATTTTCTTGGAAAAGGAACTGGAGTATCGCAACGTCCTTGCAGTTGGACGCATCAAATACGAGGACACATTTGTGAATGAGATTCCAAGGATTTATCGTCACGTCCTTCCACTTCCGGTCATTCATTGAATAATCGATTCGATGTCAGACGGAAAGAGGATGCAACAACCCCCGTCCCTCATTTCAGGATTTCAAGAAGAACGTTGAGTAGTGACTACGACGAGAGGAGAGATAAGAAGGAAGATAAGATCCTCTTATGGAAATCCTGATTGAATATTACGTTTTTATGTTACGGATCTAACATAGACTTAAAAAAAAAAAAAAAAGAAAATTCACGATAGCCTCGTTCGAAATCTAAACACTAAACTGGCTAATCTTACTCGCCAGTGTCTAGACGCGTTATCTAAATAAACATAGGCATATGTTTTAACTATTTTTATCTAACTCTCAGAAGGCCTCGAGAAATTATTGTTTATATTAGATTTTATTTACAAAAGAAAAAAGAGAGAGAGAGAAATAGACCAAAGAAAAGTGTAAAAGAAAAAGAAAAAGAAAGAAAAGATATATAATATCCACGCGTGCTGATTGTGTTGTTAGTGTGATAATCAGCTCGAGATATTATTTTTTATTTTATTCTTTCTTTCTTTCTTTTTAAGTGTCTACATACATACAAATTATTCGACACGCGTAATTATCACGAGGCGGTGAGTCGATCGAAGCGAGAAGCAAGGTTAATTAGAATAATTATTATATTACACCGTCTATCCTATATATACACGCATACACACACAGATACTAATTTTCCACCTGTACACGCATCATGCACACCTTTACAAGATTTCAAATTACGTATGCAGAATCTTGCGAAGTATATACATTGTAAGTTTTTAATCGTCACGTTGAATTCTCTTCTCAATTCCGCTATTTGTTTTTTACTCGTTCATCATTTAGTCAGCAAAGAATTGCCTTTTACTCAAGTAGTAGATTAGTAATAAAGAAAAACTTATCCGATTGGCCATCTTTTTCCTATCTATTTATGATCATTTATTATTCTCTCCATCTTTTTTTCTTTTTTTTCACAGCTCCATTAAGTTCACGGAAGAAGAAGAAGAAGTAGAAGAAAAAGAATGATTAGAAGAAGTGATAGAAAATAAATATACTTGTACATAGTATAGGGAAAAAGAAAAAAAAACATTAAATAAATAAAAATATAAAAATAAAAATATAAATAAAAAGATCGTTCACACTCAACGAGGTCCATTGCCTGAAGATTCTCGCTTCTGTGCTCGATCATCGTATTAACGAATGAGCACACGAGGCACGCGCCATAAATATAAAAGTATGTTATTAACTATATTATAAAAGTTGATAGATTTTTAATCGGTTATGCTGACCGTAGACCTGATTAATAAAGAAATAAAAAAATATATATATATAAAAAATAAAAAGAATAAAATATAAAATAGGTAAAGAATAAATAAATCATGTGTTTTACACGCTAGTAACATAAATGTAAAGAAAAGAAAAGAAAAAGAAAACAAAATGGGGAATGTTGTGAACTAGAAAGAGAAAACGAACTATGCGTTCGTCTTTCTCCACCACCGATCAAACAAGTGGATTCCACTTCCCCATTATAGTTCGCACGAATCCAATAGGAAACGAGAATCGAAGTAGATCGATCTTACGGTTATTTCTTTTTTATTTTGTTTGTTTTTTAATGAATTATAATCTGCATAAAAACCTTATCCCTCGTTGACTGCACCAGTAGTTATTTTTATCCACTCGTTAGATGAACTTCTTCTTTCAAATGGTTAAAATAATAAATAAAAACAAAATTTATTAATTAATTAATTAATTAATTAATAATCACAGGGGTGTATCTTTCGTTGCGACACGAAGACGTCATCGACGAACTTAATTAAAAAAAGAAACATAAAAATAATGTTTAGTTTTTGTTATAAATTAACACACTTTCAATTCACTTTCCACGCGGATTTCGATCACGTTGATTTTTGTTAACACAATAAAACACGAATAAAAATATAAGTTGGGATATATTTCAAATCCTATTTTTTTAAATAAAACACACCAAACTAATCTTAAATTTCAGAAATATTTGCCCCACCATTCGTCAAACGTAAGATCGAACGAGACGAATTTGTCGAGAAGAATAAAATTCTTCGTAAAAATCGAAACACGCGGTACCGAATCCCAAACTATACTGACCACTCCCGCGCTGTCGCTCGCGTGTGCACGGAGCGCCGATCGTAGCGCCATCACGGGACCAAACTTCGAACTAACTGCTAGTTCGCTTACTCGCTCGCTTGTTTTCTTCCCCCACCAATCGTCACGTGTCTAATCCCCACTCCGTAAAAGCGCGCACATTTAAAACCTCTTTCTACGTTCTCAATTTCCTTTTCTTTACTTTTTTCGATTTCTCTATGGAAAATGAAGTAATCAACGAATACAAATAATAATAATAATAATAATAATAATAATAACAATAATAATAATAATAAAAGAATATAATATTAATATAAATACGCGAACCGCAATCGAGATTCTTCTAGCACCTTTTACCGTTTTCATGTTCTCTTTCGAGTGTGCGACTCGAGCACCCTTTCACGCGCTACTAGAATCGCGAACGCGAGGCAATTAAAAGAACGATTAAGCGGATGCTGGCGTAACGAAGGAGGGTCACTCCCAAGGTCGCTGCACCGTAATACTGTAAATTTCCTTCAGACGCGTATATTGTTTTAAATTGATTCCCTTCAGAGGAAGCGATACTCAACGCAACGGGGAATGGCTTCCTTTTATTTCTACCTACGCATAAAATTATGAAAAATTATGAGGATGGGAGGTAAGATCGTCTAAAGTTTAGATTCAAATAATATATATTATAACTATATATAAACATTCCTATTATTCCTTGAGTTTATAGGAATAATAGGTATTACGAATGATTTAGTATCGTTTGTTAGAACTTTGATTGTAATAACGAAAAAAAGGTTTACTAATTAAAAAATCCCATACCGGAATCTTTTAAATCAGTTAACGAACAATCCGAGAGATCTATGAACGGGTCATTACTTTTCTACTTTGTGCGGTAGATTTTCAATCGTAAAACATTTTTACAAGAAATAATGCTAACGAGACGAAAGAACGTTTCCTGCTTTTGTCCTTATAACGGACGGAGAATCGAGATTAAACGAAATATCACTGTTATCGTTATTACAACTCTTATTATTATTATTATTTTTATATTACTATAGTTTTATAATAATAATAATAATAATAATAATAATAATAATAATAATAATAATAATATTAATAATATTTGTTATTATTATTGCTCTAATTATTATTACAATTATAATGATTATTAATTATAATGAGAGAATGAGATAACAAGACATATTTGATTGCCGTAATTACGATGAATGAAAGGAGGAGGAGGAGAAGAAGGAGGAGGAAGATCATCCTCGTGAATAGCGACAGTTGATTCGAGTAGGCATTAGGCTTGCATCCAGACAAACTCGTGACAACCCAACGACGTAACGTGTTCTTGTAATCAGCACATGCTTAAGTAGATACACACACACAAATACACGCATACATACATACATGTAGAAATATATACACGATGCTTATTAGAGGTAGAAACTACGACGATTAATTATCGAATCGAAATTAGTAGAATGGGTGGAAGTTGGTATCATCATTTGGTATACGCTTCTAAACTTTGCCCTAAGTCTTGACGTCATAAACAAATAATGTTTTATATTCTAACTAAAATAATCGGAAAGTTTCGTTGATAACCAATGTTTAACCTTTTGCGGAATAGTCACGTGCATTGGTATTTTGTACCAGTATAGGCACTAACTCGATCGACTTTTAACGAAGAACGTTTTATAGAAATTATGACGATGAACAAACGTGGTTATTTAATAAAATAATAACGATCGAAATATTTTCCTTGACCACGAATTATTTCGTTATCCGCTTCGCTGCTAAGCTTTTTTTTCTACCCTCCCCCCTCCTCCCCATTCACAATAATTAACGAAAAATTTATTTTAAATTGTATAATACTTTTTCTCATCCGCAGAACACCTACAACGAACGTAAAAAAAAATGATGTTTCGGAAAGAAAAAAAATAAAATAAAAACAGAATAATCGTAGAAATATAATGAATAATTATTGTTAGTGTTATTGATCTAATTAAAAAAGAGACACAATTAGTGGAGCGTGCGATATTATCCGGACGATAGGATACTTCCGGTTCCGTTCTCCTCACCTTCCGTGCGCGCAGACCAATCGAGCGGAGTCAAGTCGCTTGGAAGCGTTAATCTTGCCTCTAGGCAAAGGGTTCCGTCCTTTTCCACCAACACTTCCATTTCCTCGTCCTCCTCCCCCTTCAACCCTTCTTTCTCTTTCTACCCCTCTTTTGCCACCTTCTCTAGCAACCACGAAATTGATCCTGACCACGCGTATCGACGTACGACGGCGAGTCATGCGTGAAACAGCTAAAAAAAGGGACAACCGATGTTCGAACATACCTAATACACCTACTTCTTTATGGTATGACCACACCATTAACGAAATATTCTCCCGTAATAGATCTTAATTTGGCAATAAATTTGTAACTCGATCGGAGTTATCGATTATTCAGAAAAAAAATCGTATCTTTAATAAAAGATATTACGTATGGTATATCTTTTTGTGATCATGAAATTCATCTCACTCTCTCTCTCTCTCACTCATTTTATTTCTGAATTTAACTTGTCAATTTCTCGGTTGATAAATTCGAATTTCGTTTGATCGATAAAATCTACAGAGTGTACTGTAACCGGTGGTTGTACAAACGAGTGATACTCTACATGAAAAAAATTACGTAGAATCAAATATGTTCATGTAAAAGGATTGTTTGTTTTCGTGATAAATAAAATTGAAAAATTATATACACGTTGATTTCTTTTCCAACTCGACGAACAGATTTTATTATTTTACTCTGTGATATTTCGGGATGAGCACATACTTTTTTTCTTTTTTTCTTAATACATTTGCAAACATTGTTAGAATATCTTTTATATTGGATCTACTCTTTTGCACTTTTGTAATATAAACAAAATGTTTCATTTCCAGAATTGCAAAAGTCTTCTTAGTCAAGTGCACGAGTACTTGACAAATTTTCAACATATTTTTCTCGAATACGAAGCTTCGTATGAACAAATTATAATCTACATTTTCAACATGTTGTTAGTTTTCTATATGGAAGTTTCCCGTGCTCGCTTAATACCATCATTTACAGGACACCTTGTATATAAAGTTTTTGTATGCAAGCATGTATGTACATCAACTATAATATACAATCATATAGAATCTTCATGGATCGTTCCGTTATACCTCGAGTATGTACTTTTATATTCTTACATAGGTACATAACGGCGAATATATAAATAATAATTTCCAAAGTACGTATTTATACATATACATAGATCATATTACTTACATACTTAGGTGCATATAACGGCGAATATATAAATAATAATCTTCAAAAGAAAAAAAAATAGAGAGGGAGAAAGAGAGAGAGAGAGAGAGAGAGAAAGAAAGAAAGAAATGTTCTCACATATTTTTCCTGAAGTAATTCGGGTTAAGAATTTAATAAAACGAAATAAAGATTCACTCTCCTCGTAAAATTTAAATTAAAAATTCAAAAATAAAACACTGAAATATGGCAAATAATCTGGAAGATGATAATAATGGCCGCCAGTAAGGACCACCACGTACTTAAATAAATAAGGCATATTTTTTTTTCTTTCTTCTTTATCTCTCGTAATGTCCGCATACAAGAAGGTGAACCAATCGGAGAAGCAGGTGCCAAAGACCGAGGATGTTTTCGATGGGGATATTGTATATGCTACCGTCAAAGTCGGAAATCAATCATTGCTAGTAATTCTTCGGCATAACTATGAATGCAAAGAGTTTTGGTAAATATTTTTTATACTAAAAGTGAATAGATTTTAATAAAACTTATATTACATTAAAGTACACTCTTTTGTCTACGCATAGAACACCATATCGAGTAATAAATTTAGCATGTAAAGTTCAAAAAATATCAGAGAATGCAATGCTGTAAATTGTGCATCTTTGCAATTTCTTTGAAAAGTTTCGGCAAATATTTTTTATACTAAAAGTGAATAGATTTTAATAAAACTTATATTAAATTAAAGTACACTCTTTTATCTACACGTAGAGTACCTTTTCGAGTTATAAATCAATCTGCAAACGTTCATAAAATGGCAAAGAATGCGATGCTGCAAATTTTTCCTACTTTGCCATTTCTTTGAAAAGTTTCGGCTAATATTTTCTATAGGATATCAAAGTATTATGTTCGATGCCTAGGAAAAACTCTGTAAAAAGTCTTATTTCCGATTTCGTCGGAAGGCGCTTTGCATTGATAACAATGCCGAGGAATTACTAGCAATGACTGATTTCCGGCTTTGACGGTAACATATACAAGTTGTTCTAGATTGAAGCGATGAAACGTCATCGGTACCGTTTTATGTATAGAAATATGAGAATAATGTTTTATAAATATATAACTCATATATAAATGTTGTATAAAAGAAAAAAAAGTTATAACAAAAATATGACACCTCAACGAGTTCGTTTTTTTTTCCTGGTATTTTTTATGATACACTCATCGACGACATTTTTTTGTTACGTTCGTTTTAGCACGTATGTTGCATGCACCCTATTCTGAACTTTAAGTAGAAACTATTTGAAATTTGCACTATTTATACGTGGGACGTATACGACCCATGCGGCTTACACGGAATGTCACCAAAAATTAATCTGGTACGAAACGTGTTACGTGAAACGTTGAAAATTTGTCTGAATGTAGGTCTCAGCTGATTACCTCATTAAATTCCGACAGATGCTCGTACTTATGGTTACGAGTACAAATTATGATCTATTCGTGTATATATATATTTACAAAAGATAATTAGTTAAATAAAAAAATCATTAGACATGATTACATATTTCAACCTAATTTATAATTTCAGATAAATTTATACAATTTTTATCTAACGTAAAAAAGTAAATATTAAAAAAGAAGTTTATTATATATAATTTCAGAAAATATAACGCTATTATTTTTAGTATCGCGAGTTTTACTTCGAATATTTTTTTCTATAAAGCGTTAACGCATCTATACGTGCATAGAATTGTTTGCCTATTTTTACTGATACCGAACATATTGGTAAAATTTAATCGCTTAAGCCTGGAATATCCTGTAGATATGGATGCATTTATATTTGCGTATGTGTCTTTTATGTAAAGCATTAACCTTGGCACGTGTTATCTCCCATGTTCTGATTAATATCAATTAACATCAATCGACTCACGTAACATCCGATAATCTATCTTATTTCAATACCGAATTAAACAAAGTTTCAGTTTCATGCATATTATGATGCAACGCTTGTCTCGTTATATTTCATGAAAGGAATATTGCGTAAACGATGAATAGAGAGATACGTACGCTTATAATTTCAATACTTTTAATCTGCAAATAAATTATGTATAACTGTGTCTTTCATATTACACGATAGAATTTTAGATGAATGAAATCGATAATGATACGATGAAAAACGTACAAATCATTTCTAACGTAATTAAATTTACAAAAATAACATTTACGTCACCATAAAATATCGAAAATATTTACAAATTACATTATACAATATTAATATATAGTATCTCTCGGAAGGTGTGGGAGGGGGGGGAGATAAAATATATTGAAATAATTGAATCATATTTAACAATGAATCGCATTCAAATATCACATACTTGTTATATAATAATTAATGATAATTGTTTGAGATTAAACAATATTCGAATATAATCGAAATGTAAAAAAATAAATAAGTGATAGTTTATTGAACAACAAAACAAATATTTGTATAAAAAAGTAAAAATAATTGTGTATCAGGAAACTGTATCGATGGTAATATTTTCCAATAGTATCTCGAGCATGATCTAACCGAAGCATGGATCCGTGGACGTTAAATACAAGTAGTAGCTTCTCACCCTGGTTATGATGAGCTCTCGCATACAACTCTGTGAACAACGTCAATGTTGTGTTGGTGGTACCACACCATTCGTTAGGATACCCGACGACACACACGAACGAAGATGGTTCGTCGTGGTTTCGTAGAGGTGCCAGATATCGACCTGCCTACTGTCTAGACTCTAGACCTTAACCAGAATATGCCAGGCAAAGCAAGCTATACTACTATGCCAACCATCGTTGATGATACCGTTACGAAACTTGCTTATTTTTTTATTGTTCTTCTTATTTCTACCTATGTATGTGCACGCGCCGATGCACTCGAACGCGGCGGCAACAACGTGGAGCCGGCCTTCTGTACGCGGGAGAAAACGATTGTTGAAAAAAAAAAACAAAAATAGATTTGTTCACCCAGATATTTTCGCTCGAATATTTTTCTTTCTCTTTTCAACGCGAATTTTTTGGCCGGAAAAATACGAAAAAAAACTTTAACGTTCCTTTATTATCGCATATATTATTTTAGTCGTTCTTTCTTTCATTCCTTACAACAGTGGATGAAATTCCATGAAAATGTTTTTTTATATTTTTAAAACGGAAACGGGATGTTTTGTCGTCGAAGTAAAATAAGAAGAAGAATAAAATTTGAGTATCTCACAAAAGGATGGATTCCATTGGGAAAATTATGAATATGTGAGATATGCAATTTCAAAATGAAACTAACCGAACGGTGGATGGGTGGGTGTACTGTTAAACGTTGCGAGACCCTCGTAACTCTCTTCTACTTGCTTATATTAAATACATGCTTATGGTTAGTATTCATATACATATACACATATGCATATGCACGTGAACGTATACTTTCACATCGAATGGTAGAAACACATCGCAGATATAGCAATTAATTATTCCTGCCTGTAATAATATTTTTCAATTTATTCGATGTCTTTCGAAAGATAATTCATTGTAAGACACTGCGAAATATATAGTATTTTTTTTGTTTTTTTATTTTTTATACTAGATCAAAAATTAAAAGAGAAATCTATCGGTGAACGTGGAACAACACACTGTTTTCGATACAATTTATGAATATTGTGTTAAAAATATGTATAGCAAAGTTCTTTAAATGAATTTTACATTATATTTATCATATTCCTATTAAAAATTCTCAAAAATAAGCTATTTTTTTTTCAAAGCATTAGAATGATATTACCCCTTAAGTCATACAGTCGGAAAAAACGTTTTATTACGATGACTTTTTCGTTAGAAGAATATCGGACTGATTTTTATATGTGTATCCTTTATACGTATATATATATATACGTATAAGTGTATATAGGAAAAGAAAATTTTCACGCTTCCTTTACGCCATACCGTTGGGTGATTTTTCTCGAACGAGATAGCTGCAAGGAAAAAGGGATATAACGACGTATTACTACCCGCAGACAATATATATCATCCATAAGGGTATATGAACATACCCCGACGAGAGAATACGATGAGTCCTAGGGGATGCAGATGGGCAGCACGTGCCTCGACTTGGATATTAGGACTTCGAAGACGTTTCGTTCGGATTTTAAGTTCTTATACAACTAGTCACGCGTACATGCACATTATACGAATGCACACATGCATACACGAATACATAATATTAACAAACTACATAAGTATCATCTTATATTTTTCCTATTCTACATAAATATTTTATTCTTTTAAAAGTAAAGAAAAAAAGATTGCTACTGTAATACTTATTCGAATTTATAAATGCATAAACGTATCCGACATTTCATTGGAGACAAAAAGAAAAGCGATACTCTAATAAGATTATACAAAAAGCACGGTCATTCGTACGTCTTCGATCTCTCGGTAATGTAGTTTTTGCGAGTTCAGTCGATTAGCTTCGTTCTTCTGAAAGATTTAATCGATTTAATCGCGTCTAGTCAATAAGGATTCTTAACTTTTCATGTCGGTGCATCGATAAATTTCGTATAACGCCAAAGGCATCATAACTTCCCTACGAAGTGACCTATTGAATTTGGAATTAAGAGACTTCGAGGGGGTCTCAAGCGGTTCCTATACGCGGGAAACTCAACGCTGCGCAAAGTTGATTCTTTTTTTTTTCCTTTTCTTTTCCCTTCTCTTTTTTCCCTCACTCTCTTTTTCTCTCTCCCTCTCTCTCACGCTTCTTTTCTTTCTTTTTTTTTTCTTTTTTTTACATCGCAAGAGCAAGAGGAAAGCGAAAGCGACATCATAAAAGGCAGCTTTGTGAAACTTGCTCCTACGAAAAGGGGCGCTGAGTTTTCTAAAGGCACTCAACCAACCACTCGATTCTGGCAGCGTTCTCTAAGAAGGTGGTAAGACTCGTTCAGAGATAAGCCATACAATTTTCCTAATAGTCAGCCCGGTTTCGCTTGTTAAAATACATTCCTTCGCTTTGAAACCGCTAAAATCCTAATTTTTAATTAATTTCTTACGATATATATACTTTTACATAATACTTCCAATTTATTTCGTTAATTTTTCTTCTCATATTATCGTAAAAAACAAAAACAACCCTTTTACAATACCCCCCATCCATAGGAACAACCCTTTTACTTTTAAAAATGATAGTGGTGCTATCTACGATGCTACGAAAACATATTAAATCTACTACAGTTTTCTATTTTATCTACCGTCAAAACTTCTTTATCTCTAATTGATCATAGGAAACGTACCTTCGTTACCGACGGTAGATTATTTACCGATATTTTCTTTACGTAAAATAAGCACAAGCGAAAAATGAAAATATTAAATGATCATAACGAACATACAAGTGGATACTTGTGCGATGAACGGTTGCACTCATTATCGGTCGTTCGTAAAAAAAGAAAAAAAAAGGCTATTTAAGCGAGACCTGTTTTACATGCAAATTAAATTCCACATTTATGACATTTATCGGGAATATAAGACTTGTTAACCAAAATATCTGTGTGTTAAAGTATGGATAAAAATCTATATTTATGCGCGATTTCTTTTTTTCTTTTTTTTTTTTTACTTTATGCAATTCATTCGTACGATAAAATGTTCATATATACGATATACACAATTTAAATAGAATATTATTCGTAAAATGGTACACACACACAATCCTTTAAAAAGAAACATTCATTTTAATTTCTAACGTATGAAACCAACAAACGAAAAGGTAAAAATTTAATTCGAATTGTCGAAGGTTTTTACAAGATGCCCTTCGCTTAAAACCGGAATACGAGTAATGGGAGAATGCCTAAAGGTGAAACCGAAACTGGAATTGAAACTGCAACTGGAACTTAAACTGGAACTGGTAATGGAAGTAGCATTGGTAGTAGAACCGAACCTAAAATGCGATAAAAGGAGCAAGCGCAAATGGGGAGGGTGGGTTTCTTTCTTGTTTCTCTTTTTCCGATTTAAGGCGGGCGGGGGGAAGGGGGAGGAGGGAAGGGGTTACTTTGGCCCGGAAATAACGCGGCAAATCGATTGGAGAAACCACCCGGTGACTCGGTTACCGCGTGTCAGAATATGACTTGGATGACTCATTCTCTTCGTCTAACCATGCAACATAGTTTAATACGATCGAAACCATTCCGTTCTCTCTATCAGATATCTCATAGTATTCGATTCCTTTAGTCGTTTCGAAAGCATAAATGTTGAACTTTCTGCATTGGAAGAGAGAGAACTTGGTAAACGGGTACGTTAACGATCTTATTTCATTCTTAATTACGTTAAATTTACGTACACATTACGTACGTCATAAGAATTCTAAAAATAATTGACTCTTCTTTATTTGACGTCACAGGTATCGCTTCTTTACACCTCCCCCCCACCACCACTCCCACCCGCCACCCTTCATTACATCGGTTGTTTTCTTTTTTTTTTTTTTTTCCATCGTATATAATCGTCCTTTATAATTACGAAAGTTTTGCAAGTATGAAATGCGTCAAATGGAGTTGTAAGGAAAATTTCTGGCAAGGGAGACGGGGGACGGGGGCTAGGGGGAAAAAAATTATGTAAATGGATGGTTTAAACGCAAGTGAATGTAACGTTAACCGCAAAATTGATGGTACGCATTTGTCGGTGAGAATAATACGGGCTTTCAGTATTCAAGTTATTACGTAAAATGACGCGAATTCGATAATTGTAAGTGCGGGATGCGATATGTAGTAGTGTCGGTCGAACGAAAGGATGTAAATTATATGCTGGCGATCACAATGGGGAAACGATATCGATGTTGAACTAATTGGAAAATCTAGCGTTACCCTAGCAGTTCGCTTTATACTTTGCAGTATGATGACGTTCCCACGAAAGTATTATTTTAATATCAATCGGCGTGCCCAGTGTGCCAATAATTGAATCGAACGATGAGGGAATGCAAGAAGAAGAAGAAAAAAAAGAAAACTAATAATAATAATAATAATAATAGAGTAATAATAATACGTGCAATTAAATTATTACGAATAAAATCGACGAGGTACGGGAAAAGAAAATAAAGAAAAATAATAATATAAATCTCGCAGAGAGAGAAAATTTTGCGCACGATATTATATGTATTTTTTTTTTTTTTTACAGTCCCCCGTATATTCTTCAAGGGAAGAAGGGACAATTTTTTTCGATAGGAGAAAAAAAAAAAGAGAAGAATTATTTTGTGGTTACGAGAACGTTTCGACATCTCGTGGATCAAAACACAAAACCACGATATTATTATAATCAACGTGAAGAAATAATAAACAAAAAAAACAAAAATGCAAAAAATAACTATCGAGTATCCCTCCGGAAGATTATACTGTTGTTGGCATAAGAAGAAATACATTTTTTTAACTTAAAATGTTGCCTTATATCTTTTTTTTTCTTTTTCTAGGACAAAAATATAAACGGAAGTGGAGAAGATCGATAAACTTATCGATCGATCTGACTAGCGTAAATGCAGTTTGGAAGAAAATTCGAAACTCGAGCTCGAAGAATCAGGTAAGTTTGCTAGCTAGCTAGCTAGCTAACAGAACGAGATATGCACCGGTCGACAAACGCAATAAGTCGACGGTGCAACAGCACAGTGCAACAGCACAGTGCAACTTTCTAGCCCGCGGCTTCTCGTCTGAACACGATTCGCTTCTTCTCATGCTCCTTTAATAGACCGTGGATCTCCACACGTGTAAGTAAACGGGGTGGGGGGATTGATGAAGAAGACTCACATGGACACGCATAATATACAACACCATAACTATGTGTGTAACATACATTATATTATACACGCGAGAAAGATTCATCCAATCCGTAATAGCACGATAGAAAATGAGATAAAAAAAAAACAATTTAGTAAAGAAAAAGATAAAGATTGGGATATGATCAACAAATATATCATCTTCCTTATTTCCTATTTCGCGCAAATAATATACCAAAAATTCTTGAGAATAATGATTATCATTGAGCTTATGAGATATAAACAAGTAAGTAAGAGTAGTGACGAATACGCGAGCCTTTGTACGCAGGAAACGTGTGGGAATTTCAAATGGATACTCTTCTCTCGTGAAGGGCCCTCCCTCCCTCCTCTACCGTACTTCCCACCCACCCACCCTCTTCTCTTCTCTTCTCTTATGAAAGTGGGACGAGTCGCATCCACGGTTCGGACTTGACACACATTTCGTAAACGAAGAAGAGGCCTTTAAAAACAGAACCTACCCGACTACGATTACATCGGCGTTTCTTTTTTTTCCCCCCTTCCCCTTCCCTTTTTTCCCCCCTTACCATTCGTTTCTATCATACTTTTGTTTTTATCTTCTATTTTTTCTTTTTTTTGTTTTTCCTTTTCCACCATCCCGTTTTTCTTTCCCCTACACTTTTTCGTTCACCCTTTCTTTCTCGAAATCTACACACACACATATATACATAAATGCGGAAGAGGTAACAAAGAGCTTTGCGAAAAGCTCGAAGAAGAAAAGTTCTCCCATTTAACTCTTTTTACCCTCGTTCAACGCTTTTCTCATATATATCTTTTTTTTTTACCCTTTTTCGATAGTAAAAAATAAAAGAAAAAGAAAAGGAAAAATTTTCTACGTTGTGTATATACACAAGTGTATATACTTACGGTAGTCAGTTCTTACACACGTTTGAGATTGTGTAGTAATAGTAATAGTAGTAATAGTAGTAGTAGTTCGATCGACTTTGCTTCCTCTTGAGACATCTCCCTTCAGTATTCGCTCGTAAATACGGTAAATGTACGCTTTTTCGTACTTTCCCAGGTGGATTCCGTTAGAAAACGATTCACTACGACGAACGAATAAAAGGTACGATGAAATGGTTTAAACGAATCGTTTTGTCCTACGTAAAAGTAAGAAACGACTAACGTAAGTAACGTCCAACGAAAAAATCGATTCTTTAACAGTACCATTTAGTTTTTCTTTACTTTCTAAGATCCTTGTAATTATTATTTTTATTGGTACGATACTTTAAAGAGAAATATAACGAAATAATTAATCTCATATACGAAAAATACGATAAGAAAATTGATGAACGGAAAAGAAAATCTATTTAATATACTTCACTGATCATGAAATATTCGAAACGTTTATTTTCTTTTTTAGATAAAATAACACAATTGCACTGAAATTAATATGTTCGTTAAAAAAATAAGATGTTTCTTTTTTTATTTTATTTTATTTATATAATAATCGAATAAATTAAATATCGACACACGATTATATAATATAATAAAATTAAAGAAACATTTTGGAAAAACTTTCCCTAATCAATCATCATACTGAAACGGTACATAAATCTTTATCATTTTTAGATTACTTTCGAAATGATGTAAAAGAAAAGAAAAAAAAGAAAGAACTTTCGCTTCTTCCTATATAATAATATAATATCCAAAATCATTCGACCTATCGAATAATTAATGAAATCTAACACATTCGTATACTAGGTAATATTAATGATCTCGTTGAAGAGAGAACCAACTCGTAACACTTTGTATGGACCACTCTGAACGTGTAAATCTTACCGACCGAGCGAGAAAATCTCGACGAAGCGTTAATAAACTATCGATGAAAAAGTTAATCGACGTTTTACAATCTCTCGTTCTCACCCCTCTCCTAATCACTCTTTCTCTCTTTCTCTTTCTCCCTCTCACATTTATGAGATTTTTCGCACGAAGTAGCAGCAGACAGGTAGGACGCGGAGCTCGTGTTAAAACAAGAACGATTTTCGCGTGAAAAGAACATAACGTTGAGTGGAAACCAGCTAATAAACAAATATAAAGAAAGAGAGAGAAAGAGAGAGAAGAAAAAAAAAAAGATGGAAACGATACGAGGGAGTTAACGGTGAATAAAATTAGGCCTACCGAGTGACTCCTACCAATGGTAGCAGTCTTGAGACTCGCC